>NW_010176208.1:0-34102 GCF_000695765.1 Mesitornis unicolor
TTATTATTATTATTATTATTACTATTATTATGTCTCCAAAATGTATCTGGTCTTAGGGAAAAAAGAGAGAAAGAACTGTGATATCTAGTAATTTATTTTTCCTTGGGGTTACTTTCATCAGAGATATGAACTGGTGCAGCATATGCATGAAAGCCAGTTTGGTCAGCTCACGTGTAGGCGTGAGTGGCACAAGGCCCCTGTGAAGATGGAGGAATCCAGCAGAAATGTGTTTGCTTACAGCCAATATACACAAATCCAAAGCCTTCACTGGGGGTTTGCAGCACTCCGTGAAGTGTCTGACACACCAAATGCATGTGCTAGAAATCCCCAGACTTTTGTTCTTGCAAACAATCCTGGCAGCATAGTTGGCAATGCAGCTGGTATTTATCTTACATGTGTAAAGTGTGAGAGGGCAGAGAGAGAAGGTTCTTCTCAGGGCAAAAAAAAAAAAGGCTTTGGAAAAAAGTTACAATTATCCTTGTGTTGGACATTAAAAACAACAGGGGAAAAATGTCTTCAAACTTATTCCCAAGGGCATATTCCTTTTTGTAGGCTCTTATGATGTAGGAAATATTAAGATTAAAATAATAATAATAATAAAAAAAGAATGTAAGAACTGTCCTAAAGCTTCATATTGCTTTCAAGTACTTCTGTAGGTGTTCTTCTGAACAGGTCTACTCTGGATGTGGCTTTGCTTCTTTTCAGTTCTCAGGTAACGGAGGCACATTCAATTCAGATGTTAAGGCCTGAAAACCCATTCATAGGTAAAAACACATGCTTATTGCACCGACACCAGTTCCAGCCCTTGTAGCAATAGTGTTGCTCACTTAATACTGCTGCTGTCGTATCTAAGGCTTTGCAAGCAGCTGCAAGAGCTGAGAACAATCCAGATATATTTTCCCTGTGCTATAATTTTGCCTGCAATAAATGAATGTGTATGCATTGTCCCTAATCCATTAAAGGTAAAGCCAGATGAGTTGGTTTAAACTGGGACTGTTAACAAATGACCAGTTTATTGATTATTGGGTTAGCAAATGATGGTTGAAAATAAATCAAACTTCTCCAAAAGTGTGTGAAGGGGCCCCTTTTGGGCAAGGCGGTGTCATCTCTTGAGGACACATAGAAAATACCTTGTTAATGTCTTTCCTCCTTTCATGCCCAAGAGAGTTTCATGGCTGTTTGTACCCAGGACCTCCTTGGGTGGCAGAGAGCTGGTGAGGTGGATTTTTGAAGCTTGCCTCACCAAGGTGTTTTCAGACTTGCCGTGTTGCTGACTAGTGTGGGCTGAATAAGTATGTGTTTGTGTGCTAGTACTGGGGGTAAGGTTGGGAGGCAAGTTGGGTTTTGTAGCAGACGTGAGAAATTGCATATTATATTAGGGAAAGGGAGAAGGAGAACAGACATGGATATAGTTGTTTCAAGCTCACAATACAACAGCAAGGCAAGGCTCAAGCACAGTCAGTGGCAGTTACTAGAAGCCAAAATGAACAATGCTAGCTTGAACAGGAAGATGGTTTGAACTGAGCAGTTTGACCTTGCTGGACGCAGATTTGGGGAGAGTTTACATGATGAGCCTTCGTGCCAGTGGGTGTATACAGGTGGCATTCACTTCAGATGAGTGAGTAACAGTCACTGGGTGATGAGGATGTCCCCAGATGGCGCATCCGGTTTTGGGAGAGGGTGCTTGCTGCAGACTGGTAAAGTTTGTGCTGGGTTGTGCTGTCATGAAAAGCCTGCTGATCCCTGCCCTCCCCACCCCCAGGAATCTCAAGTGAGATGTGTTGGAAGAATATAGAGATGCTGACCTGACTGTGACAGATGTAGACCCAGGTTACAGAGAGATCAAGTCACTGGCCCAAGACTACACAAAAATGCTGTGCAGTATGGGAAATAAATGCACATCTCCAGAACTTCAATTCCAACCTCCAACTGGACCTCAACCCTCCTGGGAAGCTGCCTTGTATTGGGATTTCCTGTCCATGGCAGGGTGAATTTAGTGGATTATTGTTGGGCCTTTGATAAGTAGAATGGTCAAAGAATGAAAAACTCCCAGAGGAACAGAGGATAAAGTTTTAATTTACCTTTTGGAGCAATGGCTTTGCTGGGGTGTTGTAGGGATTTTTGGAGGAGTTACAAAACTCAAGCTAGCAGCAGAGCCTGTTGTTCTTGTGCAACGGTTACTGTGGTGTGCTTGGGTACAAAGAAGTGTTCTGGGCTGCTAACAGAAGGACAGCATTGTTTCTGTTTCACCTTCAGAAGTAAGAAATCAGCATGATAAATAAAAGATGAAAAGTCAGGCTTTTGAAGAGCACATTTTCAAAAGTAAGGAGTGCAAATACCGAAATATTTATAGCAGAGTCAATAAAATTACAGGATCAGGCACTTTAAAATTCATTATGCTCTGACTAAATTGGGCTTTGACAGAAATTTCAGATCATCTACAAAACCCACAGATTTGAAAATCCTGTGTCATGAGTATGAAGAGGAATGTCTAGGCCCTCAAATTCTGACCTTAGTTGGTACAGGTAGCCACACCACCTGAGGCAGTGTATTTTTGCTGTCCCTGCAGTCGGTGCTGTAGCTCCCACTTATCGAAGCAGGGGGTCAGTTCTGGATCTCCTTGAAAAGCTGAGTCTGAAGGTCTCTTTGGGACAGGCCTGACAGGTCTTCCCTCAGCCAACCCAGCTGAGGTAAAAAGTGCCCAACCCCCAGCACCTCTGCCCTTCACTCTTTGCATCCATAAAACCATACCAGAAGAGGGAGATTTTGGAGCATTCTCACAAACTCAATGTGTTGATGTTAAATGAGCTAAAGAGGGGGTAATTGTAAACTGGGGAGCTTTTGTGCACACAACCCTAGCACTGTTTCAGAGCGGGCAGTGTGTTCACAGAGGGTAAGCCTAGCATAGGGAACTCAGACTCCCCAGACAGGGATAGATCTTCGTTCCAGGCAACTGACTTCAGAAAATAACAGTTCTCACCAGTTCATTGGAGGAATCAGCCTCCCTCTATTGCCTGTAGAAGCTGGCCAGAGAACTTGCTCTTCCTAAGCTTGCAACTGGTCTTTCCAGAGGCTCCAGCACCCCCTTCTTTTCTGGAAACTGAGTAATAGCCAGGTAGATAGACTGAAAGCTAAGCAGAAATTTATAGGGCAAAATCAGCTCCATTACATCTCCCCCTCATGGAAACTTACTGGCAGTCAGTGCAAATTGTAGAAGAGGAATAATTTTCTTGGGAACTTCCACATAACAGTGGCACATTACATTCTGCTCCCATTTCCAAGAAAGTTTCAGTGTAGCCTTGGATTGATGCGTGCTCCATACACATAAAGCAAGCTTATGGTGAGGTGATGGAGGCAGGAATAATGGCAGTGAGGCTCATAGCTGGTGAGGAACAGCTGAAGAGCCATCGAAGCCCTATTGCAAAGTATAAAGTACAGGAAAGATGAAGATACAGCCCTTCCTGCACTTCTTTAGTTTGCTTGGCTTCAGCTAACCACATGGGGTGTGTGCTAGAAGAGTTATTTCTTTTGGATGAAATTCTTCCTGAATAAGTGGGAGGGAGGAATAGCTTTTTTTGAGAATTAAGAGCTAAAAGTGGGGAGAAGGGATTTGCCCTCTATAACTCAATCATCCTGGGGTTGCTGACCTAGGGCTCTGTCCTAGAGCTAGGAATTCTCTGCACAAATGGAAGTGCCCCCAGAGGGTTGAACCACAGATTTCTGGGAAGATGGTCCTTTCCCCTTGATTTCTTACCATACTCCTATGATTTTGGAAGTGCAGGACTATACTGGAGGGTCCCTTAGAAGCTGAAAATGCTTCCCTACCCATGAACTTTATCTACAAACCATCTGTATATCCTTACCAACGGAAATCAGGTGGGCCAGGTGTCCAAGGCCCGCCTCTGAAGTGAATTTCTTTGGACTTCATCTGTTCTACATGGTTTAATACAAAGATGCTAAAAAGGATGAAGCACAAGACTTTTAAATGCAGTAATAGTAGAGGAAAATAATGTGTGTGTGTATGAAATATCTTTAGAAGGCCTTTACCCTTTCCCTTGTTGTATAATGGCGTTTGTGGTTACTTATTCAGCCATCACTGCAGTTTTTGCTTTGGGAATATAATCACCTACTAATGCAATTTACTGCCTTGTGTATTTCTCAGCCTCTTAAATAGAAGCTTTGTAAGAATAACCTCTAATTTCCACAACGTCATTGTTAATTTCCACAATTTCTACCTTCCAAGTATGAAAACTAAGCTCTCTGTAAGTCCCTAGATTGTTTTGGATTAATGACAGTAAATCCAGCATTTTCTTCCAGGAGATTTTAGTCCTTTAAAGGGCTTCAGGCCTTGTGTCTCTGCCCAGTGCCATTTGAGGTATACTGCTGGGAAAACCGGAGTTGACTGTGGAGTTTCACTGATGATTACACTGCACACACGTTAGCATTCTGGGACCAAATCCTTTCTGCAAGACGCAGTCGCTGGAACATCTGTGGGGTCAAGGCTTCCTTAGGTGCCTCACAGCAGAACAGGTGTGAGACGGTTAAGCAAGTGTTTATGCAGACACCAGAGGGCTAAAGGAACCTGGGCAGTACTGGTACCTGTATGTGCTAGGGGCTGACCCTGTGCAGTGGCAGACCCTCAGCCTTTTCCTAGTTCATTTCCTCAACTTATTTCTTCACCAATCTTTGAGGATAAAGGTAAATAGAAAGCTTTTGCAAAGCTGGTTATTATATACCAGATGAAATACGACACTTCTTTATGTGTCTTTTTCACATCCTGTCTCTATGACTGTTTTACCCTAGAATCCATTTATTTATTATCACTTTTCATGCCAGGGCCAGAAAGGATGCCAGCCCAACACTGTCAGCAGCTGCACAGGTGGCCTTGTTTTCCTGAATCACTCATAGGAGAATGTTCCATCCATCTCTAAATGTTGCCAAGATGTTAGTGTTTGTCTTGTTTGTTCTGAGAAACCCCAGGAGGTTCACTTACAAGGTGGGGTAGGTGAAAGGCCTGCAGGATTCCCAAAACTTCTAGTGTTTTTCTGAAATATTTTGCCATTTCAGTTTTTACAACAGAAATGTCTTGCTCTTTGTCCCAGCAGACAGCTTTCATAATGGGTTGGGATGCAGTCACACCCTCTGCAGTAGAAAAGCCATGTGGCAGGGAACTAAGGGATGTAGGTCTCTGTCTTCGAGTCAGTGTCTCGCAGCAGGTCTTCACCTGCTGAAGGCCTGTTATTGTGAAGATTAGAAAATGGAAATTCATCTTTTCCACTTCATTGCAAGTCTTGTTATTCGCAGAGATGGAAGAAGGGGTGGTTGTTCTCCCAAAGAAATTCCAGCATGGTTTATTGCTTTCTGCCTACGTACTGAAACCACAAAACTTTAAGTGGAAGGGGAGAAAATTTACCAGTCCAGTCCTGAGAGACCCTGGACATGAGTGATATCTCTCTTTACTAACATTTTTAACCTGGTCTGGTTTCTGGGACCTGTTTTGGTTGCAGTTTGGCACTCCCAGGAGATTTCTTGTGAGTTCTGGTCAGGCCCCAGATCCTCACTCCTGCCTTCTTTTCTCTGCTTTATACACACGACCCTTGTGAGCGAGACATTAAGTCCTTGCTTGCTGAAAGGGAAATTGGTCCACTGCATATTGTCACACCTCCCAGTACGATGTGGGCAAATGGGCAGAAACGGCTGGCACTGGCAGAATATGGGACTAAAGTTTTTGTTTTTCTGCTTAATTATCTTATTTAGTTTTACAGAGGCCATTTGGCGGCCTCATTCTGTCCTTAGCTGGCCTTGTTTCAGTGGGTGGGCTTCTGACCTGTCTATGGTGTGTGCAGCTTGTAAACCATTTGGAGATCCTTCTCTGTGAAAGGCACCTTATGATACAAGCCAGGGGTTTCCAAGTTTTGGTGTGCACATCACGAGCCACTTCAAAGTCATTCGTACAGAGCAGCATCTTCCATTACCGAATGTGTTACTTCCCATCACTGATGGTCATGGTATGCAGCAACCCCTGTGCCATTCCTCAGAAAAGAGCTCCTGAAAAAGAACCAAAATTCCACATCCACATCTTTTGTAAGCTGTTGATGTTTTCTCCAGATTGCAGTTTAGTTAAATATAAAAAAACCCCACAGTGTAGTCATTTGTTTCTTCAGTGCATCTCTCCAGGATCTGCATACTTTCCTAAAAAAAATTATTTTGACCCAGTGTTATATATTGGTTATGACGGTCAAATTTCTGTCCTTCTCTTGAAGTAGCACAATCTACTGATTCAGGGCAACTGCATGGATGGAGATGAGGTTAGTTTGGCTCATTTTTCCCCAGTGAGATTATAATTTGTTTCTCTGAGTCAATCTTGCTAAAAATTATTCCTTCTACTGTGCAAAAGAAAAAATAAAATGGAGCTGAAATATGCTGGATCACAGCAAAATTCATTGGAAATAATTTTCTTTTAAATAAGTTGCATGTGTGTTTCCCTGTTTAGTATTCACAATGTACGGCAGAGAGGCTTTCAGAAATGAACTCATTTTAAAAAGAGATAGATTTACACACACTACAATGAAAGCAGTCACTGGCAGTATTGTATACCATATCAAATCAGTGACTGTTGTTACATAGTTGAAGTTAATTTGACACTGAAGTAAACAAATCAAAGTGTGTTTATAGAATAATTAGACCATATTCTTAGTATTGTGGCTACAAAATTTTGTCACTGCTATTGAAGTACTCTGTGGTTTTATTTGGTTTGTTTACAGAATTCTCTAGCAACACAAAGAATCTGTCAGAATTACGTAAGTATAATTGCAGTGGTAAAACCTGTCTTTACATAATAGTCACCGACCAGCTATATAAATCATATTTTTGGTTTCATATTATGATTCCGGAAGCATAAGCAGATATATTTGTGAGTTAAAAAGAATTTGAAAAAAAATTGCAAAGATTTATTTTATCCAGCTGAAAATAAAATAAAAAAATAGCAGGAGGCTCGAACTTTTTGCCAATATTCTATGTACTTTTCTACAACATAGAAACACAATGTTTTTATATAAATAACCATTAAAACATGGACATATTACCACATGCTTTTTCTCATCTGGTGTTTTCCAGTCATATTATTGTGTATTTTTGCATCCCTCAAGAAGTGACTGTAAAGACAGACTAAACTGATAGCAATGAAAAGTTCTTTTTACATCCAGTCTCTTCCTGAAAATGTGCATATAACTGTGCTTGAAGAAATGATGAAGAGCTTAGATTATCCCAAAGCTGAGTATGTATCTTTTTAGGTTTCTAAGTCACGTGAAGAGACCATCCATTATTTTCATTCTTCTCTTTTATGGTTCATGATATCATTTGTCACTTTTGCTGCCTCACTTGAATGCAAGGCAGCTGCTTTTGGTTAATTTGAGCCTAATCCTGCAAAATAGACGGGTTAGTTCGATTCAACTTGGGAGTGCTTGGGTCTTCTTAGAAGCAGTTCTCAGAATTATAAAGTTTTCTTCTTTTTCTTGCACATACACACTAAAATAACAGTGCGTGCAAACCTGGATCTGAAAGTAAGTGTTCTTTTCTGTATGGAAAGAGCAGCTGTTAAGAGAAACAGAAATAACAAAAAGAGGCCGAAGGGTAAAGAATTAGAGGTGAAGTCCTAGCCCTTTTGAAACCAATAAGAAGTCTGCTACTAGCTTCAGTGGATTCACTCCCTCCACCACAGTCTGCTCTGTGAATGGCTGCCACTGCATCCTTTGATCTCTTCAGGACACATTTGTCCTTTTTATTTTAGTGAAAGGATGCTCATGGTAATCATTTACTGGTGGGAGTTATTTCCCTAAAATTACATTATTTCCCACTAAATTACTTCAGAATCACGTTCTTGAGTGTCTCAAGTGAAAAAAATGTTTGTGTGCTGTTTTGCGTGTGTGAGTGGGGAAAACTTTTTCTGGAGTACAAATTTACTACATGTGAGCTTTCCCTCTCTCTGTGCCTGCTTTCTGCAGATTTGGGATCTCTATGTCCCAAGAGTCTGTTTTTTTTCAACACTGGACTTTCTACTCCAGAAAATTATGTGCCCAGCTCTTTGCTCAGGTTTCAGGGCTTCATATGTTGACAGTCCATGGTGCAACCTGGTGTCAGCCTGGGACTGGACTTTCTGCAAGCAGTCAGAATCTTTCCCATTCCTCCACACCGTATCCTTCTCATGATGGGTCTGAAGTGGTCCAGGAGGTGCCTCAGCACACAGCAGTGGAAACAGTGCCACTCTTTAAAAATTACAGTTCTGATACTCATTTACAGAGCCCTTTCCCAATTATAGTCTGATCAGGTTCCAGGTATCCAGCTGGCTAGTTTTGTTTAGAGCTTCTCCCATCTGGATTCCTAGTAATGTAGCATCTGGAGCCTAGTTTTGCTTCAGTTCCTCCCTTGCTAGGAGTTTTGCAAAGCACACATCATGTAGTCTTCTCCTAGAGACAAGAAGTTTCTAGGGTTACAGAGTGATGAAGACAGTAATTAACAAGTGACTTAACTGTCTCTTAACCCTTTCCCTTTTTGGAGAAGAGATGCTATAAAAACAGAACTGAATTCTCCTGTGTTGTTTACTTTGTTTATCAAGATTATATAAAAAAATCAATATCTAATTTTTCTATTACATTTTAGTACTGCATCTTCCTAGCCCTTCAGAATCATATCCTATTGATTCTACCTTTAATGACTTTGAAATTTTCAGTGATTTGTCTGTGGAGAATACTGTGCCTGATATAGATTTCCCTGTGTTAGTTTAAACGCTGATAGTATACTTGGTGAATTAATGAAATAAAAATAGCTTTGTCAATAAGGAAAAGTGAAGCCACTTCCAATGCTTGTTCTGTAACCACTGCTTTCTGCAACTGCTGCCTACAGAAAATTAGTTGGTGGGATTAAAGAATATATTACTCTTTTATCCTATGTTTGAGTACTTGATCACAGAGGCATAGTTTAATCCAAACATCAATAGCACCTCATCAATTCAGTCAGATGCAGCTGTCAAAGTGGACTTTTGGTTTGTTTAGAGCTTTGCGATTTATCCTTTTTTTAAGGCCATAGAATATTTTCTTTGATTTTTGATGCTGAAATCTTTCTTAATCTTCTAAACTTGAGAAACATCTGTTAAGATTTAATGGGGTGACTTTTGTCTTAAAATTGGAGTTCGTCTTGCAAATCTTTGGTTTTGAAAAATGGGAGAAAAGTACGAATGTATATTCCTTAACAGTTATAAGCCCTGCTTGGTCAGTGAGCGATTAAGCTAGTTAAAATGGAGCAGCAGGCAGTGCGGTTGTATTTAAGCAGTGTTTCTGTGGACTGTGATTTCAAATTTGTTTTGTTTCACATTGGCATTAGTCATTTCCCTTTACCACAGCACTTAGCTGAGGATCTGAGTGGCAGATTTATGAGAGCTTTCAAATAATGAGACAGAGTGATGTAACTAAGTGATGCAGCAGCAGAAGGAAATTTAACCTGCATTCTTAAACTTTGGAGGTTTGGAACACTTTGGAAGAATGCAGTAGTTAATATGTTTGGATGTAAATGGCATCTAAAAATACATGACCCTAAAAACATACAGACAGCTGTCACGTCTGCTGCCTGAATATATTAGTCATTATCCTCATTAACAGATGCAAAATCATCCCTGTTTTCATAATGTAAGCATTTTATATCAGGTAATTTGTAGCAATTTTTGAAGGGGCTGTATTCTTCAGCTCCCATGTGAATTGTTGGTGTTCAGAAGCAGGTTTCAACTGAGAACTGCAGGATCAGGTCCAGACATCTTGCCTGTGCCCCTTGCATTTCCTTACCTACTACAGCCTAAGATCATCTTTGTCAGGAATCTAGCACACAGGGTTTTTTTCACAGTAACATTGCCTCATCAACTTTTTCTGCAGCTGATAGCCATGCACATTTAATACCTTGGATGTGAGGTCTTGTCTTCTGTCTTCTTCACTTTCATTTTAGTGGCAGGATTACCAGGATGACAAACACAGGATGTGACTTTCTGGGTATGAATGCTCTTTTCTTTTTTCAGCTTGTAAAGAAAAATAATTCTGTAATAGTTCTGTAATTGCACAGACAGCACTGGCACAACTTGTAAACCTCTGCAAAGTACTGCAGAGCTGCCATTCATAAGTACCAAGAGCTAAGTACAACATGAAAAGCATGGGGACCTGCCAAGTTTCTTGCTACTTCCTCCTACTTCTGACCAGGCTTTCAATTAGCAGCTTGTAGAGGCCAAGCTTGTGGTCCTATTTGCATGCAGTATGCATAACTTAATTCTCCAGAAGAGGCTGAAGCTGCAGAGGAAACGAAAATGTAATGTTAAATATTGGAGGAAAACAGTTTACCAACATGGTGATTCTGGGAAGAGGAAAACAGGGGGGCACCGTGAGAAGGAAGAAATGGCTGGAGTAGGTCTTGAAAGCAACAAAATCTTACTGAATCTTATTTTGTTAAAAAGCATAGGAGCCCAACACTTTTTCTCCCTGCAGTTCTTGTGTAAGGTTAACTTTAAACAGCGCTACCTTGAGGAAGATAGATGCATGTTCCAAATTAAGCCCCATGACTACCTAAGTGCTCCACACAGCAGATATGCTAAATTAACACCGCTTTATTGCATTTGACAATGTTTCCCAGTGTCTCCCTTTAAGGCAGTCACTGCAGACAGAAGAATCCAAACCTACTGGGCCAAATAATTCATTTGCATAAGTCCTTGCTCTACAGTCCTGTCACCGGGAAGTAACCGGTGTCTCATAGCAGAGACGAAAGAAATGGCGTAATATGAGCACCAAATGCACCCCTTGGAAAGTGGTGCAAAAAAATGGAGCTCCTGTATTCTCCTTCAGATTTTGGTTTTAGTCATCCATGGTGTGTCTGCGCATAGAGTACGCTGTGGCAACACATCAGTGATCTGATAAACGCACAGGTAATGTTAGGAAGGTCCCCAATGGACAGTGGAAGTCTTATGGCCAGGCAGGGAGGAAAAAAAAGCCCTCTGGAGTCCCTCCGGTCATAAGAATGTCTTAAAACAGTTGACCATCTGCGTACTTTTGTAAAAACTGAGTGAGGGAGCGTGGTCATGGCATGCTGTCCTTTGGGAGCTGCTGCTCAGCATGACCAGAGTGGGTTGTTTCCCCAGAGCCCTGGGTGAAACCACAAGTGGGTTCCTCTGCGTTACGCCAGGATGATCCTGATCCTTTACTAGTCAGTGTACATAGAAGTACAAAGGCTTGTGGAAGATGCATTTACCTTTCCCTCTTTGTCTCTTTTCCTGTGCTAAGAGCTCCAGTGGGAACAGATAAGTTGATTTATGGCAAATGTATACACAGCTGCAGTGGAAGCCTTGAAGCAAAACTGGAATAACACAGCTACAATACTGAAAGTGCCAAGAAAGATATGAACTGTGTGGACAAGAAGTTACATCTGTGACTTGTAGGTTGGGCTGCTGCTGTGAAAATTGGCCTAATCCTCAGGGATGGAGCGACCAAAGCTTAGCCTTCAGCCGTTGCACTGGCATGAGACCTACCAGACAGCTTCAGTCAGGCTAAACCATCTGTATCACTGCATACATTCCGTTAAAAAAAAATGTGGCCCTTAGGGGAACGAGTAGGATTCCTGTTGACTGATTTTAAGGAGTCAACCATAGCTAGTTTCCTTGCACCCTGTATAAATATTGGAGAGGGAGAATGGATCCTCCACAAGGCAATTCAGAGCATCTCCCCTCACCTCCTGCCTGAAGCTGGGCTCTGGAGGAGAGTGCTTCGCACAGAGAGCTCAGTGAGGAGCTGAGATGTTTTCTGGGGTGTGGAAAGCAGGCTCAGCATACTGGGCTCTCTCTAGGTAGGGTGAAACGTACCCACTCCACTCACAGAGGAAGAGTTTTGGAGAGGTCCTGCTACAGGGAACAGTACGGCTTGGCAATAAGTTTGTCAACACTTTCCCTGTACTCCTCTAGTAAAAGGACAAGATGTTGTGAATTTCGTACATAAAAGGAAAAGTATCACATTATCTGCAAATTCTTCAGGAAATTACTCTCATATACAACCCCAGAATTTGGCTGCATTACAGAGACAGAGTGTCATTTGCATGCCATTACCAGGCTGTAAAAGTCTCATGGTTACTGCCTACTATACATTTGCAATCTTTAGGGATCCTATGAGGGTCACCCCCGAGGTCAGGTTTGTTTAGTCTGTTCCATAACAGTGTAAAGTGGACTTGAATGTGTACTCTGCTCAAATAATACACAATCTGATTGATACTTAAACATCAGTAAGTGTCGTATATATGTTGCAGTTTCTAATGTTCCGGGCAGAGGAGAAACATGTATTTGCTAACAAATTGTTTCTACAAACAACCTGATGTGGCTTTGAAAAGTGAGTCAAAATAGGGAATGAAATGTACCCTCAAAATTATGATAAGAAAATCTTCATTTTTTCTTTCCTTGAGAAAACTTTTTTTTTTTACAAAATCCCCTCTGAGCCCTCTCTGTATTTGGATTTCTTCCTCCTATTTACTTTTAATTCACTCACCAGCCATTCGCTGATTGCCTTGCAGTTCAAAAGCCAGGTTCCTTACGTTGCACTGTTCAAAGATGGCTTAATTAAAAATAGATCACATCTTCTGTGTTGTGCTTAATAAGCATTGTGCTGATTGGTTCTTAGAGGCCTGGGTGATATTTCAGCCCTTTACAGATCTTTCAAAAGGAATAATAAAAAGAAAGAGAGGGAAAAAAAAAAAGAAGAATGTGAAGTCTTTTTCATCCTTAATGTGTCATGATTTAGAGGGCAAGAATTATTACTCAACACAGGCTTAGGATAATAAAGAGACAGTAGAAAAAAGCTGATATGAGTGACTTTGCTCTCTTTGTTTTTAAAATACTGTAAAAGTCTAATCTGTTGTAAAGACTAGGCTCACTGTATTTTTCTAGTGCTTCTCTTTCAACAAGACTTCCACAGTGAAAATATAAATAAAAAGCAACATAAAATTCTACAGCTCAGCACAAAACTGGTGGTGGCAAAATGTTCTCATTGCCATTTTTATGCCTACGCCATAAAGTTACAACCAATTAGTTACCAAGTTTTCTCCTTTTTAAATTCTTTGTTGTGTATACGAGCTCAGAGAAGTATTCCCCTTCGTTCATCCTTTACTCGTCTCTGGATCAGTAATGTATCTGTAATGCTATTTTTCATTTGAATCTTTCTTGCATTAAGAAGTCGAATTATTTTGCTTTGCTTAGTGAGGAAATTGTTACTAGAGAACAAATACAGGAGCATGACTCTTTAGAAGTAAATCATAGTTCTGGATTAAGCCTGGCTGCTGCTGAGGTAGGAATACAATGGAAAAGAAAAGGCAGCATATTTTCCTTCCATTCGAGCAGCTCACAAGGACTCTGAACTTCTCACTGCAATACAGAAGCTCACAGATACCTGAGGACGGGGTTTGTCAGCTCAGAGGAAGGGTCAGCATCCACCAACACCTCCGGCTTCTTTTTTCCTTAAGCAGCAGTAGCGCAAGATTGGCTGTGTTATAGTCTAGCAGAGCTGCCTACTGTGCTTTTGGAAGCGCTGTTTGCAGGTGCAGCAGAAGTGATCCTCCTTCTGCGGAAAGCAGCATAGGTAGCACTGTTTACTAGGAGCCAGCTGACTACCTCCCTTCATCCTGCAAAAAGCGGCCCAATACTTCGCTGTTAACTGGTTGCTCCTGGCCAGTCCCAGCAGGCCAGGGTCCACCCTGCAGGGGATAAAAACCCTCAGAAGAAGCAGTCCTGTTTCTGAAAGAGAGTTTCAGGTGCTGCCTTATTGTGAAGGTCTGTGCTTCTGACCCAGGTTCATGTTGGTGTTGATGGACTAAGTGAACATTTCCTGAGGTTGGTGCTCTGTGGTGTGACTGCTCTCAGTGATGAAACTGCTTTCTGTAAAGGCAGCTCAGGTGTCTCTGGGCTGTGCCTTGTCCTGCTGTGTAGGCACCTTTCCTAGGAAAGGCTTTAATGGATCAGAAGGGTGGGCAGAATTATGGTCTAGTACTGAAAATCTAAGATAGCGTGACAGCTTTCTTGTGCTCCTGCACCCCCTTGTTTTCCTCTCTGCCACGTAAAAGTTTTGTCATCCAAACAGGCAGAGCCCCCTTTCATCACCCCTAGCTAGGTTTGGCTCTGGTTAGCACAGTCTCTGCCTGAAGCTCCTGGTGTCTTTTTTGCCTTTCTGCCTTTTTCTAGACCCTTTCCCTTTGTAGCTTTTGTTCCTCCTAGGATCTGGCTCAGGAGGAGGAGGTGGGATTTGATTCTGAACTGGCAAATTCTGACTTTTCAGTAACTTTCAAAGCATTCCTACAGAAAGAGATGACATAGGGAGTCCCCTTGCCAAAATGCAATCATGCAGAAAATGCAAAATTGAGATCACCAAATAGCTTATGTTATAATGTGGTCACATGAGAGCAGAGGGCATAGAAGCCGAAACTGAACAGTCAGCACAACAAACTCGAGATTGTTGCCATTTGATTCATGTAAAGGAATTGTGTTAGCTTTTTGGCTGTGGTCTTGATGTTCTATTTGGAAATGTATGATATCATTGTACCAAGCAAATCACAGCAAAAGGCCACTTGTATTTATGTTGGCTAAAGGTTTAACCAAGTGTACACGGCAGGCTTAATTTATTGCTACTTTAACTTTGTTTAGTCACTGAAGAGCTTTATTTATGCTGCTAAACTCAAATAGTGGCTAACAGTGACCGCACAGCTAAAGAAATGGCAAGAGTCATTATCACTAAATCACTTCGTTGCTGAGTTCCCTTAATTAAGCAGAGGAAAAAAAACCCTGAGTCCCTGGACAGTCAATAGGGAATAGGGTGGTAAAAGAGAGTGATTAATTGAGACATCAGTTGCTTTCCTTAGAAAACTGGATTTCTGTATCCTATTATAGCAACACAAGGATGAAAATAAAACTCAAGCAAGTTGTCTAAACCACTGAATTAATTGAAGGCATATTAAAAAGTTTTATAGATTCTCTATAAAGTAAAATAAATAGCAAGAAAGTTATATTCTTTATGCAAACATTTTTTCATTACAGTACGTGTTGGCCCCTTAGTGAGAACTCATTAACTTTTTAAAAATTGCCTTTAATGGGCTACTCATTATCATCACCATCAAATGCTTTACTTGTCCGACATTCTAGCGTTTAGAGCAGATTAAAGCCAAAATTACCCTCTAGACACAGGGCATATTCGATTACACAGGAAAAAAAAAATCATTCAGTAAAGTCATGGCTTATAAACAGTGAAAATTAGAAATGTTGAAAGCAGCCTTTTTTTAAATTTCAGAAATGTGTCTCAGTGTGATAGCTGTGGTTTTGAGCAATAAAAAAAAAATGAAAAGGTTTCACATTTTAAAGTCCCTTGTTGAAAAGATATTTGGTTAAACGTAATTGTGAAACAGGCACTCTGAGTCCTGGTCTCCAGGGCTTGGGCATATCCTTATTTGGTTGTTTAGCTGAGAGACTTGGACAAGACACTTCTTCCTTTGCCTGAGCTAAAACTTGTGGGTAATGAGATCTCCTCTGTCGAGGACTGCAAAACTCAGCATGAAAGCTGCTTTAGGAGATAACTGATTCATTGTTACTCAGCCTGCAAGAACTCTCTGGGATCTAAAAACTACTCTAAGCAGAAGCAGCACCAGATCCAAATTTTTTAGCTTGTTTGGATTGGCTGAAGCATCTCAATTTCAGTGGAAGAGTGCTCATTTGCACCAGCAGGGAGATTGGCCTCCATTTTTTATTTTTTTTTTTTTTCCTGAAGGTGGTGTCTGGGGAGAGGAAACTCAAAAATGTTGATTAAGAATTACACACATCCTGGTGTGTTCTGATTTACTGGGGGCTGTAGTGCTCAGACGCGCTGCTGTGATGAATAACAAGGTTCATCATGGGTACTTTAGCAAGGCAAGCCCAAAAGCATTTCTATGATGGCAACTTTACTTCTCTGAGAACAACAATGTATTTGTAAACAGGGCTCAGTCTTCAGCTGAATGAACTCTAGTAACTCTGAGGAAGCTGGCTGACTCCTGTCAGCCATGGTTTTGGATCTCAGTTTGCCTTTCCTTTCCCTGGGTTGTCTGTACAAAGCAGCAGTTTGCCTGTGGCACCAATATTCAAAGGTGCCCTTTGACCGTGGTACCGAGGTGGCTGAGAAAGTGACACCTCCCTTATGCAGATGAGACAAGGTTCTTTGGTTTAAGCATGCTATGGTGCCTTGCTATGTTCTTCCTGGTTGTGGGGAGATGTCTCGAGAGTGCTTCCTCAGTCAGTAGAGGAAAGATCCTGCAACGGTTGAAATCCTCCACCTCTGCACCTTTTCATCTAATTCCTCCAAGAATCTTAGTTTAGTTTTCAAAGCTGTTGAACTGCAAATTATGGTGCTGCAATATACAGCCAGGCTCCGAGTTTAACTGGGATAAATTCTCCCTGGTGATGGGGGTTTGGTTAGAGTCCTATATCAACAGTTCTTTGTTTAAAATAAAGGTGTTCTGAAATTGTCTCATTTACTGACTAATGCTTTCTTTTTATCCTTTCAGCTGAGAAGATTCTCCAGATATTTATCTTCTGGCACAGTATGTCTGATGCAGAAAGTATCTAAAGATGGGTGAAAAGCTGCAGGCATCCTGGTGCAAAATAAAAGAAGCTTCAGAACCTCTCAAATGGTGGAGCTGGAGTGTTCCTTGGATATTCCTGAGATGCTGTGGTAAGCTTCAGAATCACTGAATAATATTAGGAGTCGAGGTCCCTTCCAATTCCTAATATTCTGTGATTCTGTGGTTCATAAGCTGAGACTGCTTAAAGCTTCCCACAAAGAATATGACATATATGCCTGTTATTCCTCATATATTAAAGCCTGTAAGTTGTAGCATTGCATGTACATTGGTAGGTCCCCATGGCATACAGATTCAGATTCTCTCTAAAAAAAAATAAATGAAAGCTCTTCAATGAGTTATGCTGACATGGTACCTTTATTTCTAGAGAAACTTGGCTTTCAGGAGAGCTGAAGGACAACCTAGCCTACTCTGTCTACCTCTGTGGTGGCTGCCAAAGCTGAGGCAAATACATTTCTTTGAATTAAAAATAAAGAAAAATCATTCCTGTTTACTTGGTATGCAAGTCTGCCAAATGACTATACTGCAATGAGTGTCGGAGTGCCTCTTTGTGGTCCTGATGGAGAAGCAAAGGCTCCAAACTTGAGTTAAAAAAAAATTAGATGCTGAAGCTTAGGCAGGACAGAGATCCTCCTTTTTATTATAGCCTGTAACAGTCTTATCACTGGAAACTTTGACTTCCACTGGGTCAGACAGGGTTGAACAGAGCACGAGTGAGCATAGTCTTCTACAGAAGAGAAGACATTAATTTTTTAACAGCAGAACATTAGTAGAGAATTTGGTGCATGGGCTGATTGAAGCACCTACTGAGAAGCAGATCTGCTTTAGGGAAGACTATGAAATCCCTTTCTCTGATTATTTTCAGAGCTTTTGTTGTTTTCTTGTATGCTTCTGACCTTATTTAGGTCTCCCACATACAGACTGGGTGTGGAGGAAAATGTTGTAGATTGCACATGTAGTTTCTTGGGTAGGTACATCTTCTTGAGACATTTATCTACCATTTCCTACAGTCTACTTCCTGAGTTGACTCAAGTCACTTTGCTTAGGAAATTTCTCTGTATTGTATTTTGTTAAGCTTCAGTGATGGCATAGGAAACCAAGGCTCCCATTTTTAAGCCTGAGTTTTAGGCCTCAAGTTATATATTGTGATTTCTCTTGCCTCGCTTTGTCAAGAGTAGTACTGCCATATCCCTCAGGAAGGCTGAGATGATAAATACACTGATGGTTTTGAGATGTTTAGGCTTAAATTCAGCTTGCTTAGTGTGACATTTCCAGCGTCTACAGTGGCATTTGTCACCTGTGGCCCTGCATATTTACTGGGAGAAAATAGATGTAAATGGAGAGTTATTTAAATGACCTATTTTGAATGTGTACTTGAACTGAATCTAGGTCATTATTCCAAAGACTCTGCTGAGCAGATTTCCTAACAGGCCTAGCTCAGATGGAAACAGACATTCAGTGAGAAGGAATAGAGTTAAAGAAATACACTGCTTGCAATTGCAGCCTGTGACTTGAAATTATTCTTCTCTACCAGCCCATCTATACTCTTCCAGTCTTCTGCCCTTCCCAGTAACACACCAGACCTCAGGTCTCTCCATCTGTAATATCCAAATCTGTCCCTGGTACTCACAGACAAAAGTGAGAGTTGTAATGTGAAATTATTTTGTGAAAGAGATTATTTTGTGAAAGAGATGTGAAATTATTTTGCACAAGAGATCAAACTCTCCACTGCCTGAGTGCTTTCTCAACCCCACCTGTGCCCCCAGGGATAACTTCTGAGTCCCTCAAGGAGTGGAGAAGGACATGATCAAACCAATGATTAGCAAAAGCAATCATCAGCTACTAGCCCTAGCTGAAAATTCTATTAACTGATATATACAGGAATAACCATGGAAAAAAATTTTCACTGGGTTGCTTGAGAGTGTTTTAGGATATAGTCCTCATTAATTAAGGACTTGGTCCTTCGATGTGCTGGGAAGAGGTGGATAGGAAATGTAAAACTATTTCCTGTTTCAGATTTAGGTAAGTGCCTCATGAAAGCCAAAGGCTGGGAAAGAGGAAGGGAGAGGCACACAGGTTAACAGACAGATTCAGGCTTTCTAAGACTAAAGAGCAGCACTTGTATGGCAGCACTTCTCTTGAAAAAGAAAAACTTAGGGTCCCTGTTCACCTCCCTCCACGTTGAACTAAAAATTCACCTCGGAGAGTAAAAATGTTCCTGGCTAAGACTTCATTGAAAGGGGCACACTTGGAAGAATTTGGCTATCAGTAAGCAAAAGTAAGCTTCTTCCTAAAAAGCAGAAGAAGACCCCAAATACTCTGCTGCAGACAATTCAGGACCTGCTTCACTACTGTGTGCTACCAAGTCCTCATGGCTTTGGCAGCCACTGATGCTGTGAGACATCGAGCTCTGGAACGGAACAAGAAGATGTAGCTGTGCTTAGCACTTGATAATACCACCAAACCTCATGATTTTGTTTTGGGTGTTAGAGTTCTGGGCTTCAGGGTGCTTTACAGCTTGAGAGGAAAGTCCCATGACTAACTAAGATACATAGCTATTAAGAAAAAAAAAAGAAGCAAAATCACTTGATTATTATAGGATAGCATGGGATTTTATACGGAATGCAAATAGACCCAGGAGACTCAGGCCTTTGCCTTCGTCTGTGACTGTTCATTTTTTCACTGAGCAGTCACAAAACAGAAAATTAATTACAGAAGGTTGTTGGAAGTGCTGGGGGTTTGTCTGTTGGTATGTTGTTCTCTTATAAGATCTTTGGGAGGGAAAATGAAATTTTGAAATAGGGTTTTTTCAGGCTTTTCTGTGAAGATAAAAAATGAAATTTTTGATACAAATGGAAACATTTTTGATGGCTTTGAAGCAAATCAAAATTCTGCTTCTAGTCAGGCTGATTTTTATGCCATGTCTGCCTGAGTGGCTGTACTGCCTGTATGCATTTAAAAACTGTTCTTTCATGGGCTAGGCTTTGTGATGAGTTCGTGTGTCCTGATGAATTGGCACAGTGCCTCGTGGGAGCAATAAAACTGTGGCTTACGGTAAAGAGCAGAGAAGGCACTCCTTCATAACTGATAGCTGAAATCTTGACCAAGAATGGGATTTACTGATCCATCTTGCAGTTTGTCCTCAGAGCAGCTACAGGGATGAAATACCTGCTCTATGGCACTGTCATTATATCAGTGTTCCTGAAGACACCTTGGTGCAAAAACAACCCTTCTAGAGCATCTCTGCTCATGTGAACACACCACAACCGCTATCAAACTGACTCACTTGAATGCTGGCAGAGGAGAGCCACAGCAGCTTGGCCAGCCTTTCTCAGCAGGGTTTTTGCAGGCTACATAATTTCTCCTGGGCACAGTTTTGACTCCTGGGTTGAGCTGCTTTTAAAGTTGATTCAGGTAGATCTACCTGGGCTGCAGTAACTACAGGGTAGAAATAAACAGCCGAAGTTACCATATTGCCACCAGAGGTTTGGCTGACAAGGGTCTGGTGATACCTCCTAAGTTCTCCCACCTCTCTTTTGCACCCACTGCTCCTCCCATGTGTCAATGGTGGCAGCAGGTGGGCATTTGGGGCGCCCCAACATTGGCATGTCAGGGAAGCAGTGGTGCAGGGTGAGCTGCCATTTATTGTTACCCTCTGTTATCCTAGCTGCAAGTGCCAATAACATCAAGAGCAGCAAACAGAGCTCTGAAGCATTCTCCAGCTGTTGTTTCCTTCCAGCCCACTACTTATTTGGTAACATACAGGCCAGCTGGATAATTTTTGAAAAGCTGACAAACATGTAATTTTTATCATGCTAGTACATTCTCTTGCCACTGCATCTTTGCTGCACTTGGAAATGAAGAGAGTGTAATTACCTAACAATTATCTTGTCAGCTTGTTGCAGAATGTGAAATTTGGATTGAGGCAGGGAATGAGAGTGCATTTAAATGCTGGGATCTTGTGATATGGTGTTTATTTATTTTCCATGCTAATTTTGGGGCTGATTAATGAGGTAGATGTGTGTGGTTAAGCTAAATGGCCCGGATGGCTGTCCAGAACACAGGAGACCAGCTGGCTGTAGAAAACCTCCATGTACCTAGGCATGCTGCAGGAGTGGGGACAGACTTCCTGCACTGCATTACCAGGTGTTTCCCTGGTGCCCAGGAATGGAGCTGCCACTGCAAGCATTTTCAGGTCATTTGACGGCCACGGGAGTCAGGGTGAGTGTGTTTTTTGGGCTGGTGGAGGAAAAGGCAGTCCCTTTTCCATAGGGATGCAGCATGCCTCTAAATATATGCTCAGACTGTCCAGCCATCTTCTCTGTTAATCCTGGTTACGGTTTAGCACGAACCGTAGACA
The DNA here is from genome assembly GCF_000695765.1 of Mesitornis unicolor. NCBI lineage: Eukaryota > Metazoa > Chordata > Aves > Mesitornithiformes > Mesitornithidae > Mesitornis > Mesitornis unicolor. The sequence continues at coordinate 21,023 of NW_010176208.1, forward strand.
GTAGTATGCTAAGAATGGTTCCCATTCTCCAGCCCTTCACTTTTGGTTCTTGCCTGTGTAAAAATCCCTTAAAGACAAGGATGCCAGCTGAGATAAATTCTCATTATCTGCCATTGTAGACAGCTATGTTAAAATGATATGTACATATTTGGAGAGGAAACAGTACTCACAGGGTTTAAATCTCAGCAACATGAGTCATGATTCCTCTATGCTATGCTTTTGGGCGAACTTTTGGCTGGTGTAGTTGTTCGGAGTGTATGTTGTCCTGTCTGTCAGGAAATACTCAGCCCTTTCCTGATAGAGAGGGCTCTAGGAGCGTGAGGGCTTGAAGCTCACACTGAAAAAGCACTTTTACAACCAGTATTGCCACAGGTTGCAGCTGAACTGTACTGGTAAGGCTTAGCCACAGAGTAGGCTTATTTTTCACTTTGATCAGTTTGCAGCTTTTTGCCTCCTGACTCACATAGCTTAAAAGACACCTTAGCAAGTTTACCAGCCAGCACAGAGAGGAACATGAGAAGTGACTTTGAGCTGACAGACTCTGGTGGGCCCTGATCTGGTATCAATACACTTGAAGAGTTTTCAAAACAAATGCTGTTTCTCTTAACACTTTGGCATATCAAGACCTAAGCCTCCTGCCTTTAGTAGGTAGTGTGGGATTTTAGAGATTAGAAAGCATCATATTATGGGTTGCTAAGTGGTTTGCATTTCAGAGTCAGCTGCAAGTTAAGATGTATCTTGCCAGAAACATGCAGTGAATGGGCCAGATCCCCAAATACAGTCCAGGCTGCCTGTTGCAAAGGAGTTATCTTTCTGGTATAGGCAGTTGTGTTGCACTGCTGAATGCTTTGCATGACCAGAATGGTATAAGAGTAGCCCAGGAAGTACTGAGATGTGCTTGACCATTTAAGTATTTTAGGTTTTTTTCATGCATTGTGGTGGATACTGCACTGAACCAATGTTTTTTGCACTGTTGCTTAGGGATAAAACATTATTCATCTGCATTGTGCGTATTCTTGAGGCTTTATGGCTTAACCTTTTATATTGCTGTGAATACTGTGAACATTTGCAAGGCTTTCTGAATAATTGCTAAGCAAAGAGACAGTGAAGGCTGTTAAGTGCAGTTTTCACTGACTGAAAAAAAAATTACTTAGTTCTCGAGAACAGGAATGATGTGTTGACCTTCATCCAGTCCATGCCAAGGCAGGAAGATTGGCTTTCAAAAGGAATGGAAGAAACCAAATGAAAAACAGATCATCAGGAAACTGTTCTGCACACAACCACAACCTCCTGCACTGCCCGCTGCCTCACCAAAGGGCTTGGGACGGACTGTGTGTAACCTGTGGTGAAAGCAAAAGCAGCTTAAACTAGGAAGGGAGGAGCAAAGATATTTACTGAAGTGTTTAATTGGTTGCTTTCTTTCTCATTACTCAAATCAGTGATTATAAGTTTGTGTTAATTTGCAATAACTGAAGTAAAAATTCCCCCAGTGGAGGCTGTCTTGCTAACTATGGTAACTGTGCCCAGCACAGTATTGGTGGAAAATGCAGGCCTGGCATGGTCTTGGATTGGAATAATTTGAGTGACTCTGAGGCTCAGCAAGGAGCCTTGGTTCTGATATTGGGGATTTGGGGTGTTAAGTGGTTCAATTGTTATGACTTGGAAGGGAAGTAGGTGTGAACAATGTGTAAGCCAGTGGGAAACAGTTTGAAGCTACCTGAGCAAGATCCTTAGGGCTGGGAAGATGAGTAGGAAGAGGTGTAGGTCAACCTTACCACGGTCTGAATATATGTACTCTTCACAAACTTCAACCCTCGTCCAGGTGGACTGGGCTGTATGTATATTATAACAATCTGAATGCATGGCTATTACAAATCTCACTCCTTGTTCCTGTAACAAACTTAACTAAGTCACAACAGTTTGAATATATATGTGTTACAGCATTATTGGGGTTAACATAATGTAAACACTGCAGATTTCATACCTTGGTCCTGCAAAACACAAAATCAAGACTACAACAGAATATTTAATTTATTTACTGTACTTTAACATACAAAGCAGATGATGAAGATAGTATGAGTGAAAATTACCACCACTGTTGGAGGTACTTATAGGTTCATGAGTTAAATAGCTGTTGGGCTTTGTGCAGGCTTAACACGGGTGGTGAAGAGTGTTATCTTGATGCAACACAAGCATTTCCCAACCTGGGAAGTAAAATGGTACACCAAATGGCTCAGCTGTTCTGGGTGTTTCTCCACATCCTTCACAACATCAACTGAGACTTCTGTTTTCCCTTGCATCTGCAATTCCTTAACTTGCAGCTCTCATCTCTGAAGGGCTTTCTGCCTCACTTCATTATATCTTGTCCCTGTTCTTTCAGGAACAAGTCTTGAAGGATGGCAGCAAGGAGAATTTTCAGACCTTTTTGACACTATTTCCCAGGTCAACCATACTACAGGACTTTCAGCATTATCCTTGCTGCTAATCTCACACCCATCTTCTGGCATGCTTCCCTTGCGTGATGATACATACAGGTCACTGTTAGATCGCTAGGACTTTCCACCAGCTCATAGCAGAAGTAGCTATCAATAGCTGCGGGAGCTTTCAGGCAGCAGGTTGCCTGCAGTTCACAATCCTTCAAGGGTGTTTCTGCCCTGGTGTAGGTCACGCATGGCCACAGTCCCTCAGGGACACCTCTCAGGCATGGAGTGACTCCTACCATGAGCAGGTCTCACCCTGTACATCGTCACTGCCATGCCTCCCTCCATGTGTCTCTGTACATCTCCCCGTGTTCTTCTTCCCCTTCTGCCTGCTGTTCTTTCTTAAATCTCCCTGTGATGGGGCACTGTGGGCTTCTTTAAGAGCCTGGCATTTTGGGATGTCATGGGCAATTACATCAGCTTCAGAGCCAGCTGCCACCTGCACAGGGCAGGTCATGGCTGTCTCCAACACTGGCCTTGCTGCAATCCGTGGATGCTGAAGCCCTCCACGTGTGTCCAGTTTGGCATTTGTGGGATCATCAGGTGCTCATGCATGGGCTAATTGAGTGTTCAAACATGAGTAAATTGGGTACTCCTCTCAAGTGAGCTGTGTGATCATGCATGAAGTTGTCAGGTTCTCATGCATGAATTCAGTGATCATGTGTGACCTGGTTGTGCAGTCATGCATGAGCTAATGGGGCATCTTGAACCAATTGGATGCCCATGTGTGAGCTAATTGGGTGTTCAAGCATGAACTAATTGTGCCTCCATGCAGGGATTAATTGGATAATCAAGAGTAAGTTCACAGGATGCTCACGCATGAACTAACTGGGCACTCATGCACAAAGTGCTTGGGCGGTCTGGCATAAATTAATTTGGCACTTGGATGTGAATTAATTGCGCGCTCATGTTTAAATTCATTGTGTGCTCAAGAATGAACTGATTGGATCCTCATGCATAAACTGATAGGCTGCTCGGGTGTGAATTTCTATGCCCATACATAAACTAATCGGGCACTCATGCACATATTTATCGAGTGCTCATGCATGAACTTATTGAACATTCAAGTGTGAACTAGTTGGGCACCCCTGTGTGACGTTATTGGACACTCATGCATGAATGCAGTAAGCCCTGCAATTTATGCCCTGAGAAGCATAAGAATATGTATGTATTCAGGTTGTTAGAATATTAACCCCTACAGTCTGAAGTTTATGAACAGTACTTGTAGTCAGACCGTGATAAGGGTGACCCCAATAATCTAGTCTGCAAGGGATGGAGCTTGTAGCAGATGAAAGTTCAGACTGTGGTGATAATCCCTGTAATCTGACTCCCTGGGGACAGGAGTAGAATTTTACTAAGTGCATGTGCACCTTGTTGTGATATTAACCCCATACAGGACAAAGGGTAGAGTTTGTGATGGGTAACATGTTCTGACTGTATAGACATGGTGCTTAGGGACATGGTTTAGTGGAGGACTTGGTAGTGTTAGGTTAACAGTTGGACTTGATGATCTTAAGGGTCTTTTCCAACCTAAATGATTCTCTAATGTTAGCCACTGTAATGTGGGGCAAGGAATGAAATTTTAGAGAGCATGTATACATATTGCTACTATGTTATTCCCTACTGTCTGTTCCGCAGGGAGGAAGCATGAAATGTACAACTGCTGTATATTAAGATTGTGACGATGTTGAAAGTAGAGTTTGTACTGTATTTATTTTGAAGCCGCTCTTAAATATGTGTTTTGCAGAGGTATTGATCTTAAGTTGCAGTTTTTACTACATTCATGCATGGGCACCTAATTAGCTCATGCATGAGTGCCAATTTAGTCCATGCATGGGATGGGTGCCCAATTAGCCTCTTGCATGATCACCCAATTAGTGCACACTTTATTGCTCAAATAGTTCACGCATGAGTGCCCAATTAGTTAATGCTTGAGAGCCCAATCAATTCATGGTTGAGACCCCAATTAGTTCTGGATGAGCACCCAATTTATTTGTGCATGAATGCTCAATTAGTACATACGTGAGGACCTGGTGGCTTCACCCCCAAGTGTGCAATGAGTTCACACTGGACACCCCTGGCAGGGTTTGGTATCCAGAGGCTACAGTGCTGCCAGAGTGGGAGGTGGCCATGAACTGCCCTGTGCAGATGGCAGCTGGCTCTGAAGTTGATACAGTGTCCCAAAATGCCAGGCCCTCAGAGGACCCTGTAGTGCCCCGGTGCAGACAGCATGGAGAGATGCTGGAGGAAGCATGTGGACAGGAAGATGGCAGAAAAGACATGCATGGAAGAGGATGCTTCATGCCCAGTGGATGCATGCCTGATTCACTGCAGCCTGTGGACAACCAACACAAGGGCAGGGACGTTTTGAATGACTGTGGTCATAGGTGACCTGTGCCAGCACTGTGAGAAGAAGAGACAATGAGACATGTGAAGCAGTGGCTGACACAAGAAACTGCTGTATGCAGCCCCAACCCTCCTGGATTGTCCCTTGATTCACTGAGATGATTGGGACAGATCAAGAGTAACCTGTGGTGCAAACAAGAGAAGCTGAGATTAGGAAGGTATATTTGGCTTAATTGGAGCCTAGGAAAGGAAGAGAAAAGGTGCTTTCTTAAGTGCTTAAGATCATCTTTCTGCATACTTGAAACAGTGGCTAGAATTTTGTGTTAATTTTGTGTTAAGTAACACTTTCCTCAGTGACAGCTGTTTTGTGCACTACAGTAATTAGTGGATAATTCAGGCAGCACCCAAGTCTGGCATGGCCTGGAACTGCAAGAGTTTGAGTGACTTTGGGGCTCAGGAAGGAGTATTGATTCTGATATTGGAAAGTTGGGGTGTTGTGGTGTGTCCATTGTGTCTGGAGGGGGTAGGTGCAAACACTGTGTAAGCAGTTTGGAAATGGAGAGTTCAAGGTCACCAGAGCAAGGTCCTGAGGGATGGGAAGGTGACTGGAAAGAGATGGCATGGGTTCTGCCTCAAGCCCCTGCCTCGCAGACCTGCAGCCAGAGCTGTCACCACAGGAGGGATCCAAAAGCACCTTCTTTGGAGGGTCTGCGTGGCTGGGAAAGTCCAGGAGAGCTGCGTGCTGCTGTGCTGTGGGGTGCAGAGGGGCTAATAGTGTGCTTCAAGCAGGGCTTCAGAGAGCCCAGGAGCACTTGGCAGAGCTAGAGAGTTGAGCTGAGGGTGTCCATTTTAGAGTAAGGGCCTGCTAAAAGAGGTGTTAACAAGCGCTCAGTGCAAGAGAGAGGCCCTTGGTTAGAATGAACAGTTTGTAGTGCTGTGCTGGTCAAAGTGTGCACTATACAGTGCTTATCCCTGCTGCCAGGTCCACAGGAGTAAGAGTGGAGTTCATAATTGGTCTATGTTAAGATTGCAACGATGTTGAAAGTAGAGTTTATAGTGGATGGATGTTGAATCAGCTTCTGTGTTTTTCACAGAGGTGAAGGGCAGACTGTATTGGGCATAAATTGCAGGGTGTACTGCAGTTACACATGAGTGCCCAACTTGCTCACGCATGAGTGCCCGATGACTTCTTGCTTGAGTGCCCAATCAATTCACGCTTGAGCGTGCAATTAACTCATGCCCAGTTAATTCATGCATGGGTGCCCAATTGATTCATGCATAAGAAGCCAATTACTTCATGCTTGCATGCCCAATTAATTTATGCATCAGTGCCCAATTGAGTTATGCATGAATGCTCAATTAATTCGGTAAGGGTTCAGAAAAGTGCCACTGCTAGGAACCTTGAAACTGAAGCCAGATGCAAATTAAAGCCGCACTCCTTAAAAGCCTTCTGGACACGTTAATCTAGGCTGAAAAGCAGTTCTTCGGTTCAGATTGACAAGAAATGAAAACCAGCTCTCATTCTACACCTGGGTATAATTAGTACAACTTTAACTTGGATCCTTTTTTAAGGACCAAGAAAGCAGCTGTGGGGGACATTGGGTTTCTCCACACAGAGTTCTAGCTAATCCAACCTTTCCGTTGCCATATGGGAGTTTTATTTTGTGCACTAATCATTACAGTGTAATTTCCCATCATATAGCTTCCTCAGCCAACATGAAATGTCTATACCCAGTGCCCATAGAAACAAACATATTTTAAATGAAAGAGCAAAATTAAACCAACAGAAAAAAAATCAAGAATAGAGGGCAGTTCCCAGCCTGTTTCAGTAGGAAGCAGAAGTGCTATATTCTTACCTCCAACGGATGCTATAAGAGATTGTGCATTAGCAATGCCCAGGCATAGTCTTCAGAAAACAAAATTATTTTTGTTAGTAAAGGCTTGGGGGAAGAGCACGTAGAAGTCTGTTGTATTATTACTTAGGCTGTGTACTTTTGCTTCTTATCCTTCATGACTTGCATGATGGTAGTTCCATCATCTAATTTCCGTTTCTTGGAGGAGGTCTCAGTCTCCCAGCACTGGCCAGTGTAGTTCCTCTGCTGAGGTCAGAGCAGTGCAATTGCCTTTGGAGGTCAAAGTAGCAGCTGGTAACAGTGCTGTCCCCTCAGCCAGCAGATGTTTATCTGGGAAGTCAGGAGGCACTCAAGAGGGTGTTTTTTCTGTTTTTAGACTCTGTTGATGCTTTTAAATTGACTTTTCTTATCTCTCTAGTGTCCTGGAAGTTTTATCTAATGTCTGCAGGCTGCTTGTAGTGGGAACATGAAATAGTGGTTCACCAGCTCACACCACCTGTAGAATCTGTCCTTCCTTAGAAATGACCAAAACCTCCTTGTGTCATATATGGCCAGATTGTAGCTTGTCACTCCAAAAGCTGGCAGTATGGGAGGGAAATAAAGCAGCTCTCCTTATAGCTTGTCTGGAAAATGGACAGGAGACCATAAGCTTGTCCATCTGCCACTTTTTTACTTGCTCTCAGCTATATAATACCTGATGCATGCAAAGAGTTATATATTTGAGCTGCATAATTCAATGGCTTTGTTACTGATTTTGATTCTTATTTGAAGTGGAAGCCACTCTGTTCCATCTGTGGTAGCTTTTTTAGTAAAGCAAAATCCCTGACTCCCATGGCTCACTTGTCACTGGTTTCAACGTTTGGATGGTATCAGGTTTTTTAAATTATTTTTAATTTTTTTTTGCAACCATGGAGAAACTCTGATTCTTTTTATTTATGGTAGGCTAAGGGGAAAAAAAGCAAAAATACTGGACACGCTTTGACATCTTCTGATGGGATTTAGTGGTCTGGTTTCTCCACCTTGAAATGAAAGAATGACAAATCAGAGCTGTTTGGGCTTGACGATGCAGAAGGTAAGTCTCCTTGGAACCTAAGTTCTGCTGTTCTATTTATCTTGAACAGTACTTTACTTTACAGGTGGTGTCCCTGATTTAGAGCATACTTAGCAGGTGCAACCCAACTGGAGTGAGGTAACATAACAACAAGCTATGTAGGAGTAGAGAGGAGTCAGTGTTTTAAAAAACAGACACAAAATGGGTTACTGCATGCAAACCAAAGTAGAGGCATTTGCAGATTGCAACTCTTTTGGAAAGTGTTTCTGGTATCAGTTCTATTTCACTTTAAGCTGGAAGCAAAGGGATATATTTGTGCATTCATGCTCCTTCCCAAGTGGAACTTAAGTTGTCTTAAGTCTCTTTTGAAACATTTACTCACAGCATGACCTAAGTGTACCTCTGGTGATGGAAGCTTAAGGACAGTATTGGATTTCATGCTCTGCAGTGTTGTGCTTGCTAGCAGCTCAGAGAGCAGGGACATGAGGACTCTGTGCAGTGTTCATGCTGCATCTGGCAACTAACCAAGAAGCTGCATTAGCACCATCGGACTGCCAGAGTTGCACTGCCCTCTTGGGCATTGAGTTAGTGACAACGTTAAGTATGTGGAAGGAAAAGATATTAACTAAGGATGAAGGACTCAAAAAGCCTTCTTTTCATCTTGAGCTGATATGCCTTTGCTGCCTAGTATTAATCTTGCAATGTAGCAACTGGATGGGAAAAGGCTGTGCTGCCCACAGACTGAACTGTGACGTCTTGGGAGAAAGTGTGGGAAGAAAGACCAAAGAGGGAAAAATCTATTATAATTTTAGCCAGTAAAATTTTTATTGCACCTTTTACACATTCTGGAGGATGCAAGGCATTTAAAATTGGGCTGTGTAAACTGTTGCAGCCTGAAACAAAGGTTGCAGCTTTGGTGGGATCACAGAATATTAGGAGTTGGAAGGGACCTCGAAAGATAATCTAGTCCGACACCCCTGCCAGAGCAGGATCACCTAGAGTAGGTCACACAGGAACGTGTCCAGGCGGGTTTTGAATGTCTCCAGAGAAGAAGACTCCACATCTTCTAGGGATGTTTGGTTGTACCTTTTCCATGAAGAATGAAAAAACAAAGTGATGTTCAATTTGGGTCCGTAGTTAGTTCTTTCTCCTCCTTCCCATCCCTCAAGTTAAACAAGAATGGAGGATGTGTAGATCTTAGAAGTCCTCCCTCTCTGCCTTTTGCTCATGCTCTTCTCCCTGCAGGGATGTAGATAAGGTGGTTTCTGAAAATGAAAGAAAATAAAAAGTATTTGCAACCTGTGGTCACAGAGAAGAGACTGAATTTCAGAGGGTTGAGAACTTATATTCCTCAGCTGACAGGCGGCCTTTGAACCTTGCTCTAACAGGCACTGGTTTTGGTTTCACCAGTTTTTCTTTTCTACTACCTCAGTCTTGCTAGACTTTACAATGAGTAGTAATGGAGCGGACAACCTGGTCCATCAAATTATTTTCTTTCTCATGCCCTTCCTGTGAGTAACACCCAAGCTCCACTGCAGCCTTGCGGCAGCTGCATCTGCAATTGTCTCGTACTATCACAATTCTTACTCTGACCTGGACCTGCTGACTGGGCTTGGTCTTGGACCTGCCCCATCACTGCAGACTTGCTGGGTGATGACTAGACTGTGTCTGACCCTGATCACTGTTTCTCAGCCCGATCCTGACCTGGACCTGCTGATTTCTATCCCAATTCCATGTTGAGGAGGTCAGTGCCTGTGCCTGCTTCGTTATCCTGCTGTGTTCCTGGCTTCCCATCCCTTGCAGAGCAGCCAGCCCTCGCTGCTCTGTGGCAGTTAGCAAAGTTTGGGGCCAGCGGTAAAACCTCAGCTTAAAAGCAGCTCCCAGGGGAAATGAGGGGCAGGTCCTTTCTTCATAACAGCTCTAATCAGTGAGGGAGCTGACCTGGGACTCAGCCAGCTAAACTCTTTACTTGGCCAACTGAATCCTACCAGGAGGATGCACTCTGAGCCTGAGAAGAGTGTCACACCTGGCTGAGCACCAGTACTTCCCCCCAGTCTTCTCCCTGCACATTCTGGCCAGATGGCTCTGATTCACTTGCAAGCCTGCAGGCTCAGTAGTCCTCCTTCTGCTCCCTCTGCCTTTCACAGCTGCATGTCCCTTGCTCCATGTGCAGCTCTTCCTGTTACTAGGATTTTCATGGTCCCAGAGCCCCTCTAACTCTTGTTTCAGTCCTCATTGAAAAGCTTAACAACCAATATAACACAATTTTAACTTTTATAACCCAGAGTCATCATGTGCTGCCAGAAAGGTCCCACTGAATTCTGACCCCTTGAGCCTGTAAAATGTGCCCCACTTGTGTGCAAGGGCTGAGGAAATTCGGTAGGCATGTTTCCCTGCTGAAATGGAAGGTGCTGTGTCCTGAATCTCCCCAACACATGAAGTACCATCTCTTGCAGGAAGCTTGTATCAGAAATGCTTACGTTCTGCTTCACTCTTGAAGGTGCACTGAAAACAGTGTTTGTTTTGGTCACTGCTTTTGGGGGGCAGAGGGGTGAGACAGAGATCTGCCAGCTTTTGGATGCTTTCTGTGACAGGACCAGGTGCAGCAGTGTCTGAGGATGGGGAATTCCTCTGACAAGTAAGATCACCTCAGCCTGTTTTTTATTTGATGCTGCAAACCTGACACTATTCTCTTGAGACCTCTCATCAGTCCAGCAAAATAGTAACTATCCTTACTTAGTAGTGGGTACCCCATCAAATGTGGATTATGCAAATTGATAGAATCACTTGGTTCCCATATCAATTGTAACTCATTTCTCCTTTCTTGCTTTATTATTTATCTGACAGACCACTCAAACTAGTGTTCTTTTGTGGGGAAGAGTGCAAGTCCAAACTGAGGGTGAGGAGTAAGTCCATATGCAAGGAAAGTAGATTTATTCTCAGTTTTGTTGACAGGACACCTACAGCACATACAAAGAAGATGCTGTCATCTCTCTTCTTCCTCCCTTTCCACCACATCTCCCTAGTGCTGCTCCTACTTTAGATTATGTTCTTAAGTGCCTCATTGTTCTTCATTGTAACAGATGTTTCATCATATCCTAATGTACCTACTGACATTCTCCAAGACAAGGAGAATGTGTTTTTTCTTCTGAGACATTGCTATTTGCATTTTAGGCATTCAGGACTGGGGGGAAAATTGAATTTGTGAGCACTGTAGTTAAGGCACAGTGTGAGATAAGTCTCAAAATGCAAAAGGATTCTTGAATTAGTACCAGTGTTTTGTTTGGGAGGAAAAGGGACTAATTTAGACAGGAATCAGCCCACTGAAAGGATTGATATTGAAATATGGAATATTTGGAAGTGAAGAGGCAAGGATGAGGAGATGGTGGTAAGGATGAATGCCCGGAGTGAGTCTGTCAGGTAGGCATAGTTAAACTAGCTTTAAATGAATTAGTGACAGCAGGAGTAAATTAGTTTGCACTGAGCTCCACACAACCTCATCTACAGCAGTACCTAGCTGGTGAGTTTTATAGCTAACTCAGGTACCTCTGCATTACAGACATACCCTGAGGTAAAGAGAATATAAAGAGGTTTGGAACGCGAGGGATGGAGCGAGCAGCCAATCTGCAGAGGGCAAAGGAGCTGGGATCAAAACTGCTGCCGGTTCTTTGAAAGTCATGAAAAGCCAGAGCTTGAGTTTGCTCACACAGGCACAACTCCTCTGGGCTTCAGGGAGAGATGTGTCTGAGAGGCTCTCAAAGTACGTGTGCAGAGCCAGCCTTGTTGTGCTAAAATACAAGTTCTGATTAACTGTGCACGTGGCAGGAATTTTGCATTGCCGCTAAAGCAATAAAAAGTCCTGAAAGGTTTCTATGACTATAATTTTAGTTCATTTGAGATAATCCATGTAGGGCTTAAATAATACATGAGATTTATGCTGTCAAAGATATGCAGTGTATCTCAGCCTTAGTGAAATCTGCCTTGTTGATGCCAACCAGCCAAACCAGGAGACAGGACAGAACTAGTTTTTCATCGGAGTATTGCTGCCTGTTTCTTCTCCTGGCTTTCATCTCTCTCCCTCTCTTTCCTGCCTCCCCTTTTTTTTGTTGACTGGTGTCACCTCACATGCTTAGGATGTCTGCCTGTCTGCTCGGAGTGTGAACACATTGCTCAGAATGCTGATTTGCTCGTTTCACACCAGTGTCAAAATGACTTATTAAATTTGGCACCTCCTGATACTTGGTGCCTGATGTGTTGCTATCCAAACATTAAATGACAATAAGCATATGCAGCCGCTGGGCCTAGCAAACTCATTTGGTTTGATAAAAATGTCACGGCAATATGCTTTAAATCATTGTCCTTTTCATCATTGTTAATTGCTAGCTGTAGACCTCTTTCGTGTGCTTAGTGCAAGTGTTAGGATGTTGCTCCTTCTAGCCTGATTAAGCATTTTTTCTAGCTGTGGAAATCATTTTCAGTGGCAGTGTATTTCATCAAGAGATGGATTTTGCTCTTAATTAGCCAGCATGCCACCAGGGATACTTCAGACTCATGGGTGTGAAAAAGCCTCCAGCAGAAGATCATTCTCTGGGATTAAAATAAATAATAGATCAGTGACTTGGGAATAATTGGCAGCTTTGGTGACGGTAAGTTGGCTCTAGCAGTGACAGTGTGTTCTGGTGTAATATCAGTACCTGCTTCTGTCTGCTTTTCAGTTGGCTCACTTCAGACTCAACAGGAGCAGTTCTGTATACAACATAGGATGCTGGGGTTGGGGAGCCATTCCCTGCCTTTCCTGCTGTCACTGGTGAGCTGTATAACTTTCGCAAGGCATCGTAACCACAGGTTTTGCATTCTCTTCAGCAGAAATGCACCTTCTTAGGCCATATTTAGTCATCAATAGAAAGTTTACAAAAAGAAATAAATCCTCATTCATTTGAAGATCTCTGGTAGGTGGGATCCTGCTCCCACCTTCAGTAGCTGGGAAGAATCCAGATCTCATATATGTTGTTCTTCCCTGAGGAATGATGTCCTGGTTTGAGCTAAATAGAACTAGTTTTCTATTTAGTGATTTTACTTTTCAGCTCAGTCTCTTTTAAGTGACTCAACTTGCTGAAAACTGGCAGCATGTTTTTCCCAAACAGCACTGCTAGAAGATAAGCTCAAGGTCAGTTGTCTCATCGTGGGTGCTTTGTCTGTGCCTACGGGGGGGGAAGCAGACCCAAAACTGACCAACGAGGTATTCCATCCCACATACGTCATACTTGGTATAAAACCGAGAGATCACGAGGGTCTCCACTGTTTTGTTTTTTTTTTTTCCCACCCTTTTGCCTTGTTTTCCACCGTTCCT
>NW_010176209.1:0-519 GCF_000695765.1 Mesitornis unicolor
TGTTATATTTCATGTGTTGGTGGGTTAACCTTGGCTGGCTGCTAGGTGCCCACCAGGCTGCTCTCTCACTTCATCTCCTCAACAGGACAGGGGGTCAAAATAGGATGAAAACCTCATAGGAGGAGGTGACGACAGAGCGATCACTTACCAGTTACCATCATGGGCCAAATAGACTTGGCTTGGGGAATATTAGTTTAATTTCATAGAATCACAGAATGTGTTGGGTCAGAAGGGACCTTCAAAGCTGATCCAGCCCAACCCTGCAGTCAGCAGGGACATTGGGACCAGATCAGGTTGCTCACAGCCCCATCAAGCTTGGCCTTGAATATCTCCAGGGATGGGGCCTGCACCACCTCTGGGCAACCTGTGCCACTGATCGACCACCTCATGGGGAAGAGCTTTTTCCTCAGATCCAACCTAAATCTGCCCTTTTCCAGTTTAAAACCATTCCCCCTCATTTTATCACTCCATGCCCCAGTGAACAACTGTTTCCCAGCTTTCTTATAGGCACCTTTCAGG
>NW_010176210.1:0-905 GCF_000695765.1 Mesitornis unicolor
CCACAGGAGTCCGGGTGGGTTGGGGGTGGCAGGGGGGGTGGTAGGCGCCCATGTCAGTCCCACCAAGGTGTGAGTTCCCTCAGGAGAGGTGTCCCCGGCCTGTGCCAGGGGCCAGCAGGCGCAGGGGGGCCCAGGAGGGTTGGCCGTGGCGCCCAGCTCCACGTTTCCCACACTTAGATGGACACCTCATATTCTCTCGTCTCCTGCAAAGAAAACAGACTGCAAGGGGTTGGACACTCGGCAGTGTGATGGGGCACCCGGTACAGGGATGGGGCATCTCCCACCCTGTAGGGCCCTGGGGGGACATCCCAGCCTATGGATGGCCTTGGGGTTGCTTGTCCCATCCCATGTGCAGTCCCTGGATGGACGTCTATCCTCCATGTAGTTGCTAGATGGATGTTCCATCCCATGGGTGATCCATGGTTGGACGTCTCATCCTATTCATGGTCCCTAGATGAATGTCCCATCATGTGCATGGGCCTTGACTGAATGTTCTATCTACTGCATGGTCCCTAGGCTGAATGTCCCAGCTGATGTGTGGTCCCTAGGTGAGTGTCCATCCCATGAATGGTCCCTAGATGTACGTCCCATCCCATGTGTGGTCCCTGGGTTGATGTCCATCATGTGGCTGGTCCCTGGGTGGATTTTCTATCGCCTGCATGGTCCCTGGAGTTCCTGTCCCCATCCAACGCCTGTCCCACCTCATGTGCAGCCCCTGGCACCCATGGCCCATGTGATGCAGGGTCCTCGGGATGCCCAGCCCCGACCAGCACGGCATGGGGGCCAGTACTTACTCCTGTCTCGTAGGTGGGGTTGTCAAAAGCCGACTCCACGGTGATGTGGTCATAGGGATGGGAGCCAGAGAGGGGCAGCTGCAGGGCTGGCTTCCCCTGGAGCCTGTGGGG
>NW_010176210.1:1054-1256 GCF_000695765.1 Mesitornis unicolor
GCTGTCTCTGAGGGCACGGCTTTGGCCACGGCTGCCCAGGAAAGTGGGGACTCACTGAGGGGGCACCCCACATCCACTGCACCCCTGGGTACCTGTCCACACCCTAGCACCCCAGGCTGCCCCGGCAAACCCTCGCCCTTACCGTCCAGGTTGCGGTTGCTGTAAAACTCATCGTAGGAGGCTGGAGCGGAGGGGTAAGAAA
>NW_010176211.1:0-14952 GCF_000695765.1 Mesitornis unicolor
CCCCACCGAAACAAAATACTAAGTTTTACATGACCTTAGCTTTATGTGGCTTTCTGCAAGTTCTGGTATCAGTTGACTCCAATAATAGAAATATAGAAAACAGCAGATGTTTTTGGAATCCAAGAAAATCTGTATTGCAGAAAGAGCTGTTCTAACAATCAGAGTGCAACCTGTTTTAACAGAGAATCTGCAGTGGGAATATCAAAGAAGCAAATTTGTTTCCAAAGTATTAGACCAAGTTTTCCAGAAGAGTTACTAACTTCAGGAGAACAGCTTCTCTCTTTCAGTCGTTTTACTTTTATTTGGCCCCTTTACAATATTTGACTCACGATCCTCAATGTATAAATAGGCAAAGAAACATTGGCGTGTGCATTTCTCGAGATTCGTAGCAGATTTGTTTGTTGAAATAGATTTTACCGTGAATGCACTGCACGATTCTCCCACTGCACTGTGTTTCGTGTGTAGCTGCGTCCGCACCGCGTCTCTGTAGATCTGGATGCGTATCTGTCTCTGCATGCATATTATTTGGTGAATATTCCCCGTCGTTTGTAACTGTTCAATAAGAAAACAATTTCCCTAGTTTCCTCACGGCTGGTAAAATGAATACTTGAATGCGGGCAATTTGAAATAGAAGGCATGGAAAAACAAAACCAAACAAAACACCCCAAATCCACAAACATAAAAAATGTCTACAGAGGAGATTTCTTTCTTAAAGCCTAGAACATCCTTATGTGAAGCTTATAAGCAGTGCAAAAACTACCTTTGGCTAAAAACAGCGGGCTGTATATTCTGAATACAAAAATACTAGTTTTGTACCTGAAAAATACAGATATTTGGCATTAATATGTGCATGCAGTGATTTTACAATTCAGTGCCTGCATAACGACATTTAAAGTGTATCTTCCCAAATCTTGATTTACCGGTTGCAGCTTTCTGCCCGTTTTAAACAAAGGGAACCGCCGGCCTTGGCATGGGGAGGAGGGAACACCCCCGCAGGACGCGCCCGGAGCGTGGCGAGGAAGGGATGTTCGAGGGAAGAAAAAGCATACCCAAAACACCACCTGCCAGGCCGGCGAGCAGTCAGAGAGCCGGCAGCGGTTACCGGACCTGAGGCACGGCAAGGCAAACCGCCGGGCATCCACATTCAGAAATGCGCTAAAAAAAGGCAGAGGAAAAAAAATAATATAGTAGCATCCAAACTCTATGTTAAACGGGATAGGATAATCCTCCTTGTGTTAATAGCAGCGTTTGATTTAAATCTCCAGAATCTGGTTTTACGGGTTTGACCCCCTGAGCCCAGCAGTCCGGTGAGATGCACAGCTCCGATCGCTGCTGTGCGAGGCGGTGGTCCCGGTGCAAGGCTGAGGCTCGGGATCTCTGCAGTCTGCTGATGTTCCAAACCTCAGTGGAATGAGTTTTCAGAATTTGAAGAAAAGTTTTAGCCAAGCCTCTTACAGTTACTGTTAAAGAAACGGAAAACAAATCTGAAATAACTTGAAAATAATAATTATTCAGAATCGGGGAATATATAAGGGAGATCTAATAATACTCTTTTTTTTTTTAGCATATATTTGCTCTCCAGTAATGTTTGTTGTCAGCCCATAAAGTAACACTGAAAAAGCAGAAGACTCCTGAAATAGTATTACATCCATGTGGCCCATTAGGTAATTTTGGGTATCACAGTGCAATGTATTTATGTGGGAATTAGGACCATCGTCACGGTTAAATGCCTCTCTGTCTCTGGGAAGACAGGAACAGAGGTCATCAGCTGTCCTCAGACTGCCCAGTAAGCCTTCGATGTATAAATTGCCCATTCACTCACAAGTGAATTATTCTTAACATCCTGTCCTTTGTAATAAATGCATCATTATGAGCATGTGAAGGGATTATGAGGGACAGATAGTGTAAGCCTCACTTTTTTTTTTTTTCAAAGAACGGATGAGCTATGTCGAGGTCTTACCACCTCCTCAAAAGAATACTTGTTCCTAGCTTGCTACTGGCAGACATATCCTGCATTCCCCTTTGGCTGCAAAAGCAATAGTGATGCACTGTGTGTATAAAGAAGAGCATACATACATTGCCTTCTCTGTAATATACCTACGTGGAGGGTTATTGCATCTCTGTTTGCACTGGACAGAAAGCATAACCAATATAAAAAAGGGTACTTGGGTTATCCAGCTAAAAAAGAAGGGCATCTTCAGAAGATCATCTGTATTTCTGAGCTCCACTCCTATGTTCACCTTCCGCAGCCCAAACTAGCACCATCCCACAGCTGTATAGGATGGCCCATCATTTCTGCCCAGCACAGCCATCCTCAGGAGACCCTCCTGATAGTATTTCACATATGTGTGTTCAAAAGTACTGCCCTGTGCAGTTAAAGCCGGCTCTGTCAGCTGGCTTGGACAACAACCCTTCCTCAGACATTGGTGCTTACCAAGGAGATTAGCATCGTGCTGTAAGAGGGAGGCCAGCAGAACAGCATACTTGGGAAATGACTGTGAACAGTGTCAAGAAAATGCATTGCCTCCCTTGTGCATAAACTCTGAAGGCTGTTAACCTTTCTTCTTCACTTCTTTCTGACAAGCAGTCCTATTTCAAAGGTTTCCATAGTCTGGCCAGATGTTACCAAAGTGACCAGAGGCTTGGGGTATACCCATTTTTGAGTGTCCATCTGGAGTCAGCATGGTCAAGTGGCTTGTTTTCAGTCCTGTACTCAGCTTTTGTTCTTCTTAGTTTAGCACAAAAAAGCAAGGTATTTGGAACAAGTGCTGAGGGAGGTTGTGGAGACTCCATCCTTGGCGTTGTTTAAAACTCAGCTGAGCAGGGACATGGGCAATGTGCTCTATACTTTAGATTACTCCTGCTTTGATCAGGAAGTTAGATCAGATGCCTTCCAGAGGCCCTGTCTTCAAACCAGATTTTTCTAGATTCTGTGCTCTAAGGGGCCAAGGCATCCTCCAAACCAGGGTTTGGACAAAAAAGCCTGTGATTCTTGCTGAGGAAGAAATTAGTTTGTGCAGAGCCAGAACTATAATACACTGATTTTTCAGAAGACTTCTTTAACCTTCAGCCAGTAGTCATAATGGAGTGGTTCCATCAATGCTGTAGACTTGCAGAGGGAATTTTGATCTCCCAGGTGCCCTCCGAGTATCTTCAGCTCACAGTCAGTGAGATGATGCTAGTGAGGAATTATTATGTGAAAGTGCTGAAATTTCTCTGAGAAAGCTTGCACTTGGATGGCTTGTTGCTGCCTTTTAACCAGAGAGGACTGATATACCATGTTTGATGCAGCAGAAAAATGATCATTGCTTCTTTTCTTGTACATGGGAGAAGGACACAGATATCTATAAGGCAGCAGAAAATGCCTTATTAAGGTCATATTACTCTTTTGCAGTTCTGTTCTCATGAGATGTTGCAAGCAGAAGTTCATTTTAGCAGGATCTCTCTGAAAAAGAGAGATTGTTTTTATTTGGTTGTTGTTGTTGTTTCGTTATTTACCCCCCCCTCCTTCCCTAGGTTCTTGCTCTGCTCACTTGAAGAAGACCGTCTCCTCAAATCTCTGTAAAAGCTTCTGGCCTCAGTTTTTTGTTAACTTCTCTGACTTCTCTTTGCAGACATGAATGAGGAGCGATTGGGTGACACCAGTGGAACAGACAATGCTGAGACCTACAGTGACAAAGACACAGACCAAAGGAGTTCCCCAGACATGGCTAAAGCCAAAAGTTGCTTCACCCCTGAAAGCCCTGAAATTGTTTCAGTGGATGAGGTTGGTTATGCAGTTCAGAAAAATGGTGGGAGCACAGAGAGTCGTCCAGACAGCCCTAAGTACCATCCAGAGCAGAACCACCTTCTGATAGAAGGTCCTTCTGGGGCAGTTTCTTTACCTTTCAGTTTGAAAGCCAACAGACCTCCACTTGAAGTCTTGAAAAAGATCTTCCCTAACCAAAAGCCAACAGTGCTGGAGTTGATCCTGAAGGGTTGCGGTGGTGATCTGGTGAGTGCTGTAGAGGTTCTCCTGTCCAGTCGGTCTTCGGTGGCCAGTGGAGAGAGAACTTCTGCAGAATCTGATGGTCTTGTTTTACCTTCCAATGGGCACATTTTTGAACACACATTGAGTTCGTACCCTATTTCCTCGTCCAAATGGTCTGTGGGCTCAGCATTTAGGGTTCCCGACACATTGAGGTTCTCTGCTGATTCCAGTAATGTCGTGCCAAATCCTCTGGCTTTACCTTTGCAACATCCTTTCCCTCAGCCACCACGCTACCCGCTTATGTTGAGGAACACTTTGGCAAGAAACCAGTCCAGCCCGTTCCTGCCCAATGATGTCACCCTGTGGAATACCATGACACTGCAGCAGCAGTACCAGTTGCGGTCCCAGTATGTCAGTCCTTTCTCTAGCAACTCAGCCAGTGTTTTCCGAAGCTCACCTGTCCTTCCTTCCCGCTCATCAGAAGATCCTAGGATCTCAATCCCTGATGATGGGTGTCCTATAGTGTCTAAGCAACCAATTTACACAGAAGATGAGTATGATGAAAGGTCTGATTCTTCAGACTCAAGAATACTCAACACATCTTCTTAGATTGACATTCGACACATGATAGCTAAGCGATACTTGCAGTGCAGCTGAACTACTGGGCCCTAAGAGGAGGGGCATGTACTCTATGAAATCCTTGCAATTCTATTAAAAATTGACTTTGCATGGTGTTGTACTATAGCAATAAAGACATAAATTATTTAATTTCTTGCACTTCACTGGATAATGCCAAATAGCAATACTCTGGCTTTAGTGCTGAGTGTTACAAAGGAAGACTTTATGGCTACCAGTTATGGGACTCTGGAAGACTCATAATGAAAACAGAAGCCCAAGGTCTACTTTGTTCCTTAACTCAGAAAAATGGGGATGTTAAACTAGAATACTTGAATGCTGTTTTATAAGAGACAACTCCTCAGGACACATGAAATCAAACAAACGTAGTTCAATTGCAGATGAACTGAAACAAGGACCTTACAGTCTTATGTCGGTGATCAGTCTTGCAGTGAAAGAAAGGCAGAAGAAAGAAATATGCACATGGAACTAGCATCAGCTGCTTCTGTGCTGTACGAGCTTGGACACTTTTCAGAGAAATAATATTAAGAGTTATTCTTTTCCCATGGCTAGGTTGAAACGTGTAATGTCAGTGTAAAACCAATTACAGCTGTGTATTGCATGAAGTGTATTGTGAAATGAACACAAGATTAAACATTGTCAGGTTAATGTAGCATGCTAAGGACTCTAGAAAAATAAACTGAGATGATGATCTTGGTTTATGTCATTTATACTAGCCAAATAACATTTCTGAAGATAGAGAGCTGATTAATCCTCAGCTGGGGCTATAATGTCCAGCTCCAGCAGCTGCAGTCAAGGGAAGTCTCTTTTTCCAAGACCAGGTTCTGCTTCCCTGCCTTGTAGCTTGCAACTGAGATGAGGCAAATGTTGTTGTGAGGGAAGCTAAGGTCTCTTGAGTACTGCAGACAGCTGAGTAAAGCAGAAAAAATGGCTCTCCCTGCTTCAGAAGCATCTTTTTCCTATACTGTAGAAGTAGAAAAAAAGGAGATAGGATGTAATAGCAGGAATTTCTTTTAGCCAAACATTTAGCCAAATGGCAACTTCCCTAAATCTAGAAAAGTAATGATTTGAACAATTTATTGCATGTTTGCATGCATTGATTTCACTACATAGCTTAAGCGTGTCAGAGTAACACAAGGAATTGCTTCTGATGAGGAATGCCACTAAATTAATTGTCCACTTAGAAGTTTTTTAATGTTTTAGTGCCATTTTTTCAACCTTTCACAAGTTGCATCTGCTTGACCACTGGCTTTTCCAAAACACACTTCTGAATGCAGATGAAATAGCTGTCAGTCCTGTCAGGTGTATGGATTAGTCCCACACCTCAAAAACAATTGAAGCTGCCCTGACGTTGGGTTCTGAAGCAGATGGGCATTAAGAATGTAATATATATCAGGCGTATTATCTGGTGTCATTGCTGTTGCGAAGGCCTGTGTTCTTATTTGGCATTTCATATTTTGTAAGGTTTGTGCCCAGTGAATCTTGCATTTTATAAAGATACTGAACATGCACAAAAAGGATAATAAAATAAATCATTATTTTATTTTCCTTAGGGGATAAATGAACAGAAAGATACTTTTTCTTGCATTATTTCCTAACCTGTTCAGAAAAGCAATTTGTTGATAATGCTACAAAGCAATGACATAAAGGTGAAGGGAGAGAGGAAAGAAAATAAATAGCTTCCCTTATGGAAATGTAAATGTGAAAACATCTGGAATTTTCATGAACACAGAATTATAATGTTGTATGATAGACTTGCCTGCACTCACATGGCACTTGTAGACAAATTAATCTTCCAGCCACTCCAGAGAGAAAAGTAATAGGCAAAATAGGGTTGATTTTGCAAACAGAAATGGATTATGTAGTGAAATGCTGTGCTCCAACATCATGGAGAAATTAAATATCAAAGGCAGGTAAGAGCAGATAGGTCTAGGAGATCTGGTTTTTAGCTCATGCACCAAGCAGATTTCCCTCCATCAGAAATCTTTGTATAGGCATCCCTGTACTTTGAATGATTTTTTTATTTTTATTTTTTCTACAAAGTGCAAATCATCTCCAGCAGAAAGACCAGTTAGTGGTGCCCGTGGCAGCTCATAGTCACCTTACACCCAATGGCCTGTGAGTTTTCAGAAAATGGAATTTTGGCATCTTGGATTTGAGACGTGTTTCAAAGAAAGGTGACCCTTGGCTAAACTGGAGTGAACTATTATCACTCTAAACACTTGTGGTGAAAAATGCAGATTCAGCAATATGATTTCTAAATTATATCTCTTTTGATGAAGTGTTTTCTGAAAAAAAGTGAACAACTTAAAATAATGCTTGTCTGGAGTTATAAATTATTTTTTGACTCAATTCACATTTTTCTCTCTCTTTTTTTTTTTTAAATAAAGTAAATCTAAATGCGTTCAACATCAAAAATGCAAGTTTTGGTGTTGAAAAACGTTTTTTGTTTGACCACACATTATTTTGGCTATCTAGAAGATTAATTTTTTAAAAAATATGGATTGGCTTGCAACGATATCTTTGAGAAATTACTGTATTTTCAACGCTACAGGCAAATATGATTTTTAACTTCTAGCTGCCACATAGCAAGACTCTCTTGGTGTGTTGGCAGGACCTCTCTCTGTCTGCACAGCGCTGGGACCTGCTCTTCAGACCTCACCGTGCTGCTGAGGGATGCCCACCCACTCCCTCCCTTGCAGCGTGGGCAACCGAGGGGCGAGAGACCCCTTTTTCTGCAGGAGCCCTGGCTGCCCCGTCCAGCCGGCCCCAGAGGTGGTGGACCGCGTTCTGGCTCAGACCGTGCTTTTACTGGGGTCGGTGACAGCTGTGTCACCGCAGCCGGCAGCAGCAGCACTGTGCCCTAAGCCCGCAGAGCCCCCGCGGCGGCGCCGCGTCCTTTCCCACGGCTGAGGGTGCGGAACCCAAACCCTGCGTTTTCCAGCTCCATCTTGTGGTAAAGACGGATATTTCCATGTCGGAGCAAATAGTTCATGCTGTGGTAGGGAGAAGAGGTGGGGGTGAGGAGGGGTAAAGATGGAGGCAACACCCAGCACAAAAGAAAAAAAATAAAAAATAAATAAAAAAATTAAGCATCAGAAAACATGACTTGAGCCTGGTGAGGTCTCTGCTGAAGCCCAGAAACAAAGAGGTCTTTTTGTTTTGTTTTGCTTTTGGGTGCTAAAGCATCTGTGGCTTTCTTGGAGAAAGAAAACTTGACCTCTTGCCCTCTGCACAGTTCCTGCTCTCTAGGGTGCCCTGGGGCTGCTTTTTCTTTTGTCAGGCAGGTGATTTCACTGTCAGCTGTCATGGGCACACACAAAATTGGTGGGCAATGCTACGGGAAGCTGTCTGTTCATGGCTCTGCTTGAAATCAGCCGTGGTGCAGGCACACCGAAGACTGTCAGCAGTATGCTCTGCAAAGGCTGGCTGCTGCCTCAGAGGTGTACTGCTTAATCCCTGCCCCTTAACCTCTAGCTGTGACAAGGTGGATAAAGCCAACAATGGTGTAAACAATAACAATATTAATTTCTCCCTTAGAGGTGTGCTGTGGAGAGCCCTAATGTGATGGCTTGCGTTCTCCAGTGGCTCACATACCTGTAGATGAGGGAAGAGTCAGGGTGTGGGTGAAGCACAGTGCAATGAGTATGTCCTGCCTCAAATTCCTCCCTGCCTTGCCTTTGCTGGTGGTTGTGCTGCTCCTCCCGGGGATCTCTGAATTGCCCTCCTTATGGGCCTGAAGGGCCACCCCTACAACATTTGTTGGATGCTTGGTGAACAGGCTCACCTCACATTTGTGCTGACACCTTTGAAAAATGACTTTGATTCTCTCAGTATACTGTTACAGTGATTCATTCTTTATGTGCATTTACTCAGCAGACGTGAGTGGGGAAATAAGATTGATGCTAAATTTATATGTTAATTTTAATATTGAAGCTGTCCTGTATTTGAAGAATGAGATCAATTCTTCAATTTCATTTCTTACGTGATATTGCATATTGTCATTACTGGAAAATAAAATTATTTCTGAATGCATATTATCCAAACTTCAATTTTAGTGGACATATAACTCTGAAGCATCATTCTTCTCCCTTCCCTATAACAACTAACTTAATACAGTATTTTAACATTCTTGCACTAGTTTGCCAGTGGAGATAACAAAAACAAGTTTTTTCACCCTAAGTAGTGTTTCATTAATGTGCTCCCTGCACCATTCTGCACTGTCACAGGCAGATTTGGTGCATGACTCAGCAACTCCCTGCAGGCTGTTGCACATATAATGCAACAGGAATCTCAGTTAAGAGTTATGCCCCTCACTAGAGACTAATTCCATTCATTTCCACAATAGCAGTGGTGCTTGAGATCCATATAGCCACAGTTGTATGTCAAGCATACCTGTACACAGAATGAATCCTGACCTTAAGCGCAGGATAAAACCCTTAGAGCACTACTAGAAGCAGAAAGATTTGGCATCTACAGAGGAAGATGCACTCTAAGGAGATCTGCTGCCAGAGACCAAGCTGCTCTGAAGCTGCAACAGGAAGAAAATATTTGCAGTGTCTTTGGGAGTGTGGTTTGCTACTTTTTGTCTTCACAAGCTGTGCAGGAGATTAAGCTGAAGAATGGGTAGCAGGAACCTTTGCTAGGTTACTTGCTTGCTCTGCCCACTGATCTGAGGAAGATCACATAGTTCAGCTTAAATTTCAGATGTCTTTTTTTCCGTCTACATAAGATAAAGATAACTGCTTCAAGAATTTAATGGTTATTATCTGAAAATTCTCTAAAAACTTAAGTGCTTGGTTAGTATGAGAGGAGAGTATTGTATTTACCAGAGCTTGAAGTATAAGATTTTGTTTCCAATTTTTTCTCTCCCTGAGAGAGAGGCTGTAGCTTTTAAATGGCTGAACAGTGTCTGCCTTCAGCAAGAGAGTTCCCCTGAAAAGCTAAGGTCAGGACAATCGCAAGATAATCCTGAGCTGGTCACTGTCATCCAGTGGTTAAAAGTTGTGAGACCTAAGGTAAGCACTGCTTGGGTTCTTTCCATCTGTCATATTTCTGAGCCTGCAGACTTCATACATTCCAACTTTCTCCTCTGTGACATCCAGATAAAAGCAGAAATGTTGTGATAAGATTATGCCCATTGGCCTCCTTTTCCTTAAAGACAGTGAATACATGAGTCAGCAAAAGGCTGAGAAAAAGCGAGAAAGCAGAAGTTAAGACATGAGGTGTATTTTTTCTTTTAAACCTACATAGCCACAGACGCTCAGGCAGAGAGGTCCGCAGGCTCAGGAGGAGCTGGTTTCCTCTCAGTTTTTCCCAGGGAGGTGAGCATGCACTAGCACTTCTCCCAGCAGTATACATCTCAGCTTGGGGGCTGCATCCCTTTGGGAGTGGGTGTGTGTTGCAGGAGAAAGGCAATGTGAGAGTAAGTAGCATGGCAGCAGTGTGATTGTGAAGGCGCTTGATGTACTTAATGGAAGAAGTTACTCTCCTGCTTTGCTGTAAGTGACAAAGCTGTAACACCTTTTCAGAAACATACTTCTTTGAACTCTAGTCTCCCTGCCTTGCCTGCACGTTGCAAGATTCCATATTGCCACAGTGAATATAAACCAGGATAAAACTCAACATACACATAAAAATATGAAAGTCACTGAAATACACAGAAATACAAAGAGACCTACTTCCTTGTTATTTTTAAAATCTAAACGTTTTTATCACTTATAACGGCTACACGACTGACATGACAAGGGATGCAGAAGCAATTCTAGTGGGGCATTATACCTGAGGGAGTGCTGTGGCAAAGATGTAGGTTCTATTCCTCTTTCTCTCTATGTTAATCTCTTGGCTGACTCACTAGGAACTGGCTGCTGGAGGGTGCTCCAGGTTATTCATATGGTACAACTAGCACCTTCCTTGAGAACAGAAATCGATGGGTTCTCACCTTGAACCTCCCTTGCTCCTCAGTAAAATAAGGGCAATGCTTAACGTCTGGTAAAGCTTAATATTATACATATTGAAAAGCCACATTTTCTCAAGAAGAACAGTTCCTAAGCTACAGAAAATTATTCTACATGGTTCCATACTTACTGCAAAACCCTTTCCAGGAAACTTTAACATCCTTTATAATTTTGATCCTACTCAAAGCTAGCTATTACATTTTAAACGATGTAGCTTAGTCACTAGCACAGTTTTAGTCAGTTATGTGTACGTTACAGATATTCTTCCTTGCTCATTCCTCTGTATTTTTTTTTCTAAGTCCATAGAAGTATAAACAAGAAGAACATTTGACTATGCATATTTTACTTCTTTTAGCTCCATTGCCAAATAATTCATAATCAGGGATGGGGATTGGGTGGGAAGAAGTGAATTTATTTTGAATTTTTGTTGAAAATATAAATATTGCAAAACATATGTGATAATATTTCTGAGGGTCAAAAGAGAGGAGTGGATTTGTTCCTCTTACCCACACATACCTCCTTCTGCTATCTCACCTATGCTGGGTAAACACAGAATGGGCACCAATCACTGCAGTCCTTGTAAGTGGGGATTGTGCTGGATTTGTGGTTGCTTTGCAGAACTTTGGAAAAGTAAGGAGTGAGGGAGGGGATCATTTCTGAGCTTCAGTGGCTTCTGGGGAGTACTGCTTTGCCAGGCCCAAGCCTGCACTATCAGAGTAAATGTTTGCATTGCTGCTGCCTTGAAAAGGGAACAGAGTGATCTGCAGCAGCAGTCAGGAGTGAGAGGAGTTGGTTTCACGGCCTGCCTGTGCTCTTTCCTCCCTCCCTCTCCCTGGAAAGTTCACCACATGAGTTTTTTAGCAGACTTGCGTGATGTATGGTTATGGAAAGCTATGACAAGTTCCCCAGGTGATTCGTATATATTTAACATCTAAAATCTCAAGCAAACATTCTGCTTGTTGAATTATTGTCTGGCATTCATGTATTTCCTGATTTGGCCTTGGCTGCTGACTGCTGTTTTAACAGATTTTCACTTTTTCTCCTGTCCCACTGATTTGGCAATAGGAGAAATAACTGTGGTTGTGGATGTGCTGAGAGACAATACAATCACCACCATCCTGCTTGTAGTGGCGGTACTCTGCCTCCCCACCTCCTTTACAGCACTTCTTCTCCAGATTTTTAGATATTTTCTGAGGCCTGAAGGCACAGGCCAACACTGAGCTACTGTGACCTGGTTTAAATTAATGTGCAATGGGTTTAAATTACTCTTTGAAGGAACTTCAATAGCTTTCTTGTTTCACCAGCACCCCAAAAAATCACTGATGCTGAAGAACTCCAGTCTTTCAGCCCAGGGCTCCCTCCTCCTCCTCAAATTGACAGAGTACAAGTTCAGGAGAAAATGTGAACTGTGTGTACAAGATATTTGAGAGCTCCTTGGGAAATGGGTTATATTTTCCCCTTCCAAATGTCTGGAATTGCAACTGTCTTTGAATGCATCCCTGAGCCGAGCTTAGCGGAGAAAGAGTCAGTCACAAGTGACTGTAATGTGTGTTATTCAAACATGTATCTAAAGTAAACACTGCCTTGCACGACTTGACCTGGACATCAAAGGCATGGCCTTGATTTGTCTTCACATAAAATAAGACAGCCTGGCGATATTCCAGCCAAAGATTGGATGGATTTGTAAGAGCCAAGGAGAGATAGTCCATTTGAGACAGGAACCAGGGAGAGAGTGACTTTATGACCCCAAACACAGCTGTGCTCCCACCCTCCCACCCCGAGGTCCTTCCTTCTAGCGGATGGCCCCACCTAATGTCAGCACTGATGCAGGGCCGCACCCCCCTGCCCCCCTCCCATGCCACAGCCCCTGCCTGCCTCGCTTGTGCTGAGTTACGGCTGCATGATGTCATAGGATGACATTATAACGAAGTGGGAAGTGTCTTTCCTTCCCTAATTCTGTGTATTCTGTGGGTTTGGGGTCTGCTTTGTAGGCCACCTCAGGTGTGGAGTCAGGAGGTCACCAGGACACTCTCTCCCTTGCTGGCAACGCCTGGTTTTGGCAACCTGAAGGCAGGCACGAGGCCACACAGCAGGGACTAGCATGTCCGCAGTCATTGCCCTTCCACGGGTAGTGCCAAGCTTCCAGCATGTGGTGGGAAGTCAAGCTGGGTGCATGTTGGAAGCTCTGGTTACTGCACCAGCAGCTTCACCAAGGGAGGCTTCTGCAGAGGAGAGACCAGCATCAGTGACTCCTCAAGGCTGAACTTCACTCCTTCCAGGGCTAGCTTGGTAGGGCAGCAAGCGCTGCTACATCATCATTGCACCTGCATGAGTGTGTACAAAAACAGCCTATGTGCAAGGTGACGGCTGCTTTGCAGAGTCTCAAGGAAGCATCAGTGCAGGCTGTGCACTGAAAACTGAGTTCTCCCGAGTTCTCCCGAGTTCTCCCGCTGGGCGCCAGCACTTACAGCGCAACTGTCCTGTGTTCACCATTACACGGTTGAGGAAAATAAACGAGTCTTGGAACACACTCTGAAAATCAATAAACAAGGATGGCAGTTTCAGGTTTTGTTGACTGAAAATGGTTGGTGCTGTGAACTGCAAGCAGTGCTCTGTAACACTGAGCTGCCAAATGTTGCTCCCAGTCTCATTGCTGGCTAGATTACTAGGTGAGCTGATATAAAATGCATTACAAAAGTTGAAGGCATGGGTGATTATGGCTAGGTCCTCTATCAGAAGCATATTTTTTTTTGGTAGTACATAAAACAAACCAAGAAGTTCTCAGGTAGTAACACAGGAAGACCCTTCGATTACGAATCATCTTCAAAATTTGTAAGCAAATTGTGAAGCACAAATGCAGGATGAAATTTCCCTGTTGTTTGTGGTGTGAATGATTTATCCAATGTTACTCTCTGAGGATAGCAATCTGGTGGAGAAGGGCCTTTATCCCTGACTTTCTTGTCATGGCTGAATGTAGTTCAAATCTGTGCCCGAAGTTACCTCAACAGGGAGAGACACTCCTCTGAGCAAGTGTATGGAGGTAGCTGCAAACATGCCATTGGCGTCTCCCTATCCCAAAAGAAGCTATCTGCTGGCTTCTCAAAGAGGAACACAGGCAGTTTGATGTGCTTCTTCTACAACAATGATGCAGACCTTGTTTTTTTCAGTGTACTTAGAAAATAAGTATTGTGCTAAAACTTTCTCTTGTAGCATTCCAGTTGCTTTCCTTCTTGCTTAACTCTGCTGAAATTCCTATATAAATTAATGTAACTTGTGAGGCTGGAACTATTCAAAAGGTTGTCAAGAAGGCCATTTCAACAGGTTAAGGTCAAGAAAGACATCATCACATGCTACTACATTTCAAGAACTACAAGGAATTCTTCATTAGTGAAGAATGTAGAGGTTTGTTGCAACTCTGCCTTAACCCTGCCCAGGACCAACAACAGCAGGAGCGATGATCATGATGAAGAAGAAGAAGAAAGAAGAAGAGAGGAAGCCAAAAGACAGCAGGGCTGACTCATGGTAGGATTCTCCTTCCACATTAAGGGGCCCCTGTACCTCCTGCTTCCACTGATAAAAAGAATGGAGATAGGAGTAAGTCAGGTCCTTGATTTCATTCCTTGGGTTCAGTTTTCATTGCTTAAATTAAGCAGATCAAAAGATATATTTGAACTATGTAGCCTTGTGGATCCTGCATGTGAATAGGTATTATCTGCTGACTGAAGCTCATGGCAGGTTTTCCACTGAGACAGAGGTAGATTTGGTGTCACAATTGACATGACTCTCAGACTGTCATACTGTATTTTGGTTCCACTCCATATAATGTTCAAAGTTCCTCAAGAAACAAGTTGCATATTTCTTATTTTCTGAGGTAATCTTTTTTACATGTTTAGTAGCCTTTCCAGATATGTGACCTCAAAATCCCAAGGCAGCTTCTGAACAGATCCTCAAGTACCTATACATTGCCTTCCCAGATTATTGGGCCATTCTTGGCATATATGTTTCACTATGAACAGGACCATTAACTCATAACTGAACACAATCAGATTATTTATATCACTACCATGCACACAGACACACAACCATTAATAATGGCACTGGAACACAGCTGCAGCAGGAGCTACCAAAGTCACCAAACTCCATCTAGTGGAAGAAAATCAGAAACAAAAACAAAAAACGTGCAATAGTGTCCACTTGTTTATGCACACACCTTGCATGGGTGTGCCATGTGCACACATACAGCACAACTTTCACAGAATAACAGAATCTCTCGGTTGGAAAAGACCTCTGAGATCATCATGTCCAACCGTTCCTGTCTACCCACTAAACCATATCCTTAAGCACCTCACCTACCCGCTTTTTAAATACTTCCAGGGATGGTGACTCCAC
>NW_010176212.1:0-1050 GCF_000695765.1 Mesitornis unicolor
AAGGAGACACTGATCTGCGCTCTCCTCGCAGCCTTGGTCCTGAGGCTATTGATTCTTTGCAAAGGTTGCTACGGCAATCGCTTGTAGACAAGCCCACAGGTGGGCTCCTGGGTTATCCGTTCATCTCATTATTTTGAACCCTGCTCGACAGCCCCATGCGTTAATATTTCAATGGGACTCTCAGAAATCGGATCCATTCTTGATCATTGAATGGATTTTTTTGCCAAACCAGTCCACGAAAACCATTTTGACACAACATGAAATGTTTGCTTCTCTGATAATGAAAGCTAGACAACGTCTGTTAATGTTATCAGGAACAGATTTTGCTTGTATTTGTTTGCCTGTGACAAATGTGTATTTACAATGGCTTTATCAACAATCAGACGTCTTTGTTATAGCGCTGACTGGCTACACTGGACAAGTTACGTCTCATCCACCCTCACATAAGCTACTCAACGCTGCCTTTTCTCTAAAGTCCAAACCGAAAAGGAGTGATCAACCGCTACAAGCCCTTACTGTGTTTACAGATGGGTCTGGGAAAACCCACAAATCGGTTATAGTGTGGTGGGACGAACAATACCAGCGATGGAATTCGGACATAAAATCTACCTCAGGTTCTCCGCAAATAGTGGAGTTGGCTGCTGCGGTCCGAGCCTTCTCAAATGGTCTGCTCCGCCTAACCCTATTACTGATTCTGCTTATGTCGCAGGAATCGTGGAACGCGCAGAAGCGTCAGCGTTGAGAGAAGTCGCGCACCCTAAACTTTTTAATCTGTTACAGGAGCTCATTTTCCTTTTGGATTCTCGTTTTCACCCTTATTTTGTTATGCATGTCCGGTCACATACCTCTTTACCTGGTTTTATTGCAGAAGGAAATCGACAAGCTGACTCGTTAACCTTACCAGTACAGGTGTTACCGGACCGTATAGCACAAGCTAAACTTAGTCATTCATTTTTTCACCAGAATGCTGGCGGCCTGAAGCGACAGTTTGGACTGTGAAGGCATCTGATATCATTGCCGTATGCCCCGACTGCCAGAGGCATTCTTTTC
>NW_010176213.1:0-11746 GCF_000695765.1 Mesitornis unicolor
CAGCCAGTTTTTGACCCAGCAAAGCATATGGAGGGATACAGCAAGGTGAGGGGCAGCAGCCACCATGGCTTTCTGGTGTAGAGGGCAAAAAGCTTCTCTTGGAAAATGCATTTGGCCACGGCCAAGGGACACAAAGCGTCCTCTGATCCTCAACTCTGATCTTCCACAGAGATCCTCAACTATGAACTGGAAAAGTTGCCAAAGAAAGATTGAAGGAATGAGACAAGAGGCAGCTAACGACTGAGCATCTGCACTGGGCAGCACGGCCAACACAAAAATTGAACCTTTGAGAAATGAGTTTCCAACAGCAAGAAGCCACCAGACCTTCACGTGCAGTGTCTCCACCATGTGAAGCAGAGACCTGTGGGGTAGGCGGGGGGGGTGCTGTGACTTACCTGCCACACGCCCACCACGGCATTAGCGATCAGGATCATAATAATGACGATGGGCTCCACAAATGCTGTTGTGGTCTCCTCTCCTTCTTCAAACCAGGCCAGGATCTGGTAGGAAAGAGAAGAGAAGGACCACAGTGTGGTTGAAACAACAAGCACCAACATTTTAAGAAGGATGGAAACAAGAGCCAACCAATAAGTGCTGTCTGGTGGACAGAAAACAACCCAGAGTGGTGGCCAGTGCCATGGCCATGAGCAGATGAGCGGGGAGACCAGGCAGCACTGCCCACTCCTCAGACACTGCCAGCAAGAGTGGGGCAGCCAACTGGGGCACAGTCGGCCTCAGAAAAGCTCCACCCGGGGCAGAAGTGATACGATATCAGTGATGGTGTAAGAGCAGCTCTGCAGAGACGGACCTTGTGCCTTCTTACCATCTTGAGCCCTCTCTCCATCCCACAAAGACCCACAGCCACAATACAAATGAAGTGAAGCACAACACACACACACAAACATTTTCGCTCCATTTAACCGCTTGTCGACTGGTGCTGCGTCAACGTAGCAACACCTCGCTGCTCTTCAGCAGAGGCAGTGGCACAAAGGGACCTCTGACACAGGGGCTTGTGCCTGCTTTACCAATTAGCACTGAAAATAGCTCTGCAAATGCAAACAGGTCGCTGTGTGTTGTTTTGGGAATGCAATGAACCTCACAAGTTCATCGTGGACCAGCCTCCCTCCTTATCTGCTCACAAGTTGTATACAAAAGGAGAGGACAGGAGACCCAGCTTTGCCATCCCACTGCCAAATACTCTGAGTATATCCAAAAAATAAATATTTATCTAGCAGCTCAGTGAAGTCTGACTCAGCTTCAGCCCCAGGCAGTTTTTTGACATCACTTTTGGAGGGATCAGCATTACTGAAAAATACTACAGTCTCATCTTTTAAGCAGACACAACGCTATTGTCACTATGCCCTAGAAAACCACCCCACCGCTGCTACACCTCCTTCATCCAAGGTGCACCTTCCTCTGGCTCCTGTGCTATTTCACTGCCACCCGAGCCTGTACGCACTCTGGAAGGTGCCCGCTCCCAAGCCCAGGGTACTCACGAATGACAGAAAAGCTGCCACCAAAAGGATGCGGACGAGGAGATCTTCAAACTGCTCCAACACCAACTCCCAGAGTGACTTTCCTGGTGGGCAAACACAAAGTCAAGCAAAATCAGTGCTCAAAAAAACCCCCAGCAGACAGGTATTTTATACCACTGAGGCCACTAAGACCAACAGGATCCCATTCCCCACTCGCAGCAGAGCTGTTCCAGTGCCCACAATGAGGGCAGCTGGGACTACAATGCGGAGAGGTTTCTCTCTAACATTAAGCACCTTTGTTTCTGTCATTGGCCTGGTTTTACTCTGTCTGTTTTTAACTACAGAAACCAAACTCTATCTTGTTTCCATTCCCAGCTGGTAGCCTTGGCATCGTGGGAAAGCTCTGCTGTCAGACCAGCTCTCTCTGGGATTAGAACCAAGATTAAAAGGCCCCATAGACTTCTCTCTCCTCGTCCCCAGCACCCTCCCTCCACCCAGACCCAAGGCATGCACTCACCCTCACCTCCAGTCCACGACTCACCTTCTTCTGCAGGGAGCTCTGGGAGTTTTCATCGACAGCCCAGCAAGTGTAACAAAGTAAAAAAATGATAAAAATAAGAAGATTAATTAGCGATTTAGGCTTAGGCAAGTAAACCCTTCCCTTATGGCCCAGCAGTCCATTCAGTACACCAAAACGTAACTCGTTCTGCACACATTCCTGCATCAAGACAGCTTGTCCTCAGTCTGACACTAAGGAAGCAGCACCGGATGCTCTCCACGCCAGGGAAACATCATTTCCCTGCTGCAAGCATCTCCAGTGCCATTATTCCTGTACTCAGCCTGCCTAAAAAATACTCCTCGGGAGCTGCCCTCTTCAAATTCAGGACACAGAGGTCCAACCATCCCATAAAACACTCTGCCAGAAGCCAAATATGGACCCACTGAGGACTGTAACTTCCAGACCACATTTCCTGTCGCTCAGTTGTACTTCACAGCCTGCAACACTCTAGGAAAGAAACCCAAAGCAAATGCTCAGCAGCTCCAAGCTGTCCTCCAGAATCTGCAGAGCCTCCATCCATGCTGCTCGCAGCCAAACCTGAGCTCAGTCACATGAACAGCCTGAAAAAACCCCGAACACCCGCCACAGTCTCCTCGAGACCCCCATGTCCCCACGGGACAGCCATTACCTTGCACACCGCACACACCAAAGGGTCCCCCGGCCACTGGACATTGCCCAAACCCAGTACCCCCAAAGGGTACGGCCCCTGCTTCCTCACCCGTGCGGTTACGGATGTGCTAGCCCTGCCATGGGCAAGGTTTGGCTGAGGACTGCAAGGTGCTGCACCCAAGGAGGGCTCAGGAGTCACTCCCCAGGTTTTGGCTGCTGGTGGGTGCTCACCTCACTGCTCCCGCACTGGGGGTGAATCCTTTGGTTCCAGGGGAGCTGGCAGCCAGACCAAAAGCTGCCCAAGGTGGGGAAACGTGGACATGGCTGCTGTCTCACAGGAAAGGGAATCCAGGACCAGAACCCAAACCAGAGGCATGCATCAGCAAACCCTCGGGAACGCTGTGCTGCTGGCTCAAAGGCATGGCACAACGCTGCAAGGGACAGGGGGGTGCCAGCACTGAGGTGACGTGGCACCGGAGCAGGGTACCCACTGTCTCCATCCTTCCATGCTCCAGGGCAGGAGTGGACCAGAAAACCCCAACTCTGAACCTCCCAATGGGGAAAAATTCAGGCAGAAACCTCCCAAAGAGCTGTCCCAAAGCCTGTTGCCTGCTGCCTACTTCTGTGCCACAGGGTGACAATGAAACAAGATGATCCTCCAACGCTTTACGTTTCTGGGAGGGAATAAGGGACCAGCTGAAGTTTGAGAGAAATCGGTCCAAGGCAGACATGCTCGGTGCCCTGTCACTGGACTAAACGTGGGGTTATCTCCAAGTACCCACAGCACAGAGCCCTGACCGAGAGTGGGAAGCGAAAGCTGCTCAGCTGTTTTCCATAATCTGTTTTCCTTCAGAGAAATAAAAAAAAAAAAAATTAAACCAAAAACTCACCCAAAACCAGACCCACCATTTACGTTTCAAACTTTGGCCCCTCAGTGCTCACAGTCACACTTACTATGAGTTGTTTGAAACCCACATCCCTCCTAGATAAGGCTACTCTGATCCCATGTCATCATGAGAAACAGCCAGGTCGGTCTGTAATACCTAGAATTATTCTCATAGCAAAAAAAAAAAACACATTAAAAAAATCTTGGAGCGGCTTCAACATTTTGGATCACTCTCCAGAGTGCGTCAGAAGGAAAGTGGCTTTTCTTCCTTTAGCAGCTGGCCCCTCTCCACCCCCATCTTCCTCTCTCCGGCCCAGAGCACCACCAAAATTAAAAGTAGAAGAGCGCTGCTGCTGCTGCTATTTCCATCCGGGCTCCATTTTAAGGGTGCAAATGTGCCAGGGGCAGCCGAGTGCCCCCAGGGAGGCTGCTGGGGCTCACAGGGGTGACTCTCCACCCCAGTCAGCCACCCAAAACGCCAGTCCCCTTAGTGTTCCTCCCACACAGCAGTCGCAGAGCAGGGACTTTGCATGAGCTCTTGATTAAAGCATGAAAATAGGTTTTGGTGAACACAGGAGGAAACACGTGGAGAGAGTCAGCCAGCTGAAATACCACTGGTGGCAGCGTGACACTATGCCATTGCTGTCACCAAACCCCGAACAGCAACGCTGCTGCAGGTGTCTCCTCAAAAAGCACCAGTTTTGAGTATACTGAGCACCAGGCACCTCCCCTGCCATCAGTGGCTCCTTCCATCGCCCTTCATGTGGCAGCTCAGCGCCCATTTTGCATCAAATACCCAGAGAAAAAGGGCAGAAAAGGACAATTAAACTCACTTTTTTGGGTCTGAATCAATCAAAAATCACCAGAAAAAAAGGAATGTTTGGGGCTGAAACCTTTCTCTCTCACTTCCAAAGTCTCACTAGAAGTAAAGGGGTTTGCCACTCGCCAAAACCCAAGTTTTATGTGAGTCACCCATGAGACCGGGCAGGGCAGCAGAGCTGGCACCGCTCCGTCGAGCTGCGGCGCTGTCATGTCCGACATGGCCAGGAAACCTGCTGTGGAGACCAGGACCCGGCAAAAACCCAAATCTGCAATTTCCTTGGGACAACACAGCGAGCACAGCTGAAATGGAAACTCCTGGCTAGCACCTGAATGGGCCCTTTCTTCGCTCAGTGGCTTAGAGCTCAGCACAGAGATCCTGGTCCATGCCCAAGCTACCCGATACAGCCAGAAGACAACTGCAGTCACCCCACCAAGGGCAGAAAGCAATATCGCTTGTTCTGAGTATACCAAAACAGGGCCACCCACTTGCACCATAAGTTTTCAGACTTCTCAGTGCAGGACCCACAGCTTGCAGACGTGTATCCACGGTTTCTCTGCTCCTGCTCTTCTGCGTTGCCACTTTGGGGAGCAGAGCCAAGAAAGCTGAGGGTGATGGCAACCCCTGGAGGTGACTGGACCGTTCCCACCAGCAGAAGAGCACGCTCTGCTCTGTGTTATCAAGCAGCACAGCTCCACCACAAAATACCCACACGGGTTGCTCTAAGGGGCTGGCATGGGCTGTTTCAGCTGGAGGTTCATCTCTGGCTCCTGCCAACTCAAACAGGGCCAGCAGCTTGCAGGCTGGCGCCTGTGACATGGCAGGGCCCAGTAATCAGGTGATGAAAAGGTAAATAAACACAAGTGCCACCCGTGAGCAAGGCAGCACGGGCACAGACAGCCCCTGGGGAGACCCTGCCCTGCTTTCCAGGCCAAAGCCAACAAATCAAATGCAACTGGGCGGTGCTGGGGTCATTTTAAGGACACGTCAGAGTTTCTGGTGCTGTAATAGGATCAGAAATCCCCAGAGCATCACAGCTCTATGGCATTTCTCCATTGTGCATTAAGGTACCGCACCTTGCTCTGCTTTCGGGAAAACTGAGGCACAAGGGAAAGCAAACCCTGGTGCACACTCGGACCCACAACAGCAAACATCTTGCAAAGTGAACACCAAAATACCATTTTATCCGCTGTTTCAGGCACTTCCTTAGGATAAAATCAGATTTCCCTTATGGGAAACACTTCTGCCACCAAGTGATGCAGGAAGAATAAAGGCATGGTGCCCTCCATGGGGGACAACAATGAGATCACACCCGGTCCCAGCTCTCTGCTCCAAATATCTTCCTTCAAGACATACTTATATGTTGCAAACTCATCCTATTTTTTTTTCCTGCCTTTAATTTCTTTTTCCATATGCAGGGAAGGGGAAATGAATGGGCAAAACAAGGGACACATCCAATTCCCAGACTTTGCTGACAGACAGGAAAAAGGGCTCAAGAAAGCAGTGAAAAGAGTAAATTAAAAAAAACCCAACAACTCTAAAGTATCCCCAGCTGGGAGAGCAGCCCTGCTCCTGTGACATAAAGCAGGGCTGCTCTGAGATCCTTCCACCATCCTGCAGGACACCAGGCAGAGTAAATTGTTATTTTAACTGGCTGCCTTTCCCAGACCCGGTTGTGCTGGAAGGATCCCATCCCAGAGAGAGGGCTGCTCTGCTTCATCCTTCGTGACATTCAGCACCACCACACACCCGCACTGCTCTGCAGAACGACTGGGCTGCACCACTGGGAATGGCTTTTGCCAAGCTGGGCCCATTGCCTGCATCGTGTGACTCAGTGATGCTGCTCCACACCTCACACGGCCACACAGGAGCTGCAGAAGTGTAAAAAACCAGCGTTTGCAAACCAATCCTGAGTGTTTGAGCATTATCATTAATGCATTAGTGTATTAGAATGGGAGTGGTTGTAGGTCAGAGAGGTTCTCCTTCCCCTCTACTCTGCCCTGGTGAGACCGCATCTGGAATATTGTGTTCAGTTCTGGCCCCTCAGTTCAAGGACAGGAACTGCTTGAAAGAGTCCAGCACAGAGCCACAGAGATGATGCAGGGAGTGGAGCATTTCCCTTCTGAGGAGCGGCTGAGGGAGCTGGGTCTCTTTAGCTTGGAGCAGAGGAGACTGAGGGGAGACCTCATTCATGGTTATAAATTTGTAAAGGGCAGTGTCAGGAGGAAGGAGCCAGGCTCTGCTCAGTGATGTCAAATGACAGGACAAGGGGCAATGGGAGCAAACTGGAGCATAGGAGGTTCAATCTGAACATGAGAAAAAGCTTTCTCACTGTGAGGGTGCCAGAGCACTGACCAGGCTGCCCAGAGAGGTTGTGGAGTCTCCTTCTCTGCAGACATTCAAAACCCGCCTGGCCGTGTTCCTGTGTGACCTGGTCTGGTGATCCTGCTCTGGCAGGGGTTGGACTGGATGAGCTTTCGAGGTCCCTTCCAACTCCTCATATTCCGTGATTCTGTGATCTGGGATGACAAAGACTCCAAGTCTAATGGCATTAACGCCACCCCATGTTCAGAGGACAAAGTGTAGTTATTTAAGCTCCTCAGCTGTGTATTTCTTAAACTGACCCACACAATTATGCTTTCATGTGCAGCTTCACGCTCAAGCTTCAGCCAGGCCCAGGGTCACCATGTGCCATTGCCATGAGACAGAGCCATAAGGATGATGCAGACCCAACTTTGCTATTTACCAAAAACCCCCATATATTAAAACCCCGAGCAGCCACCTGTCCAAATCCCAGCAGAGCAGGGGGCTGCCTGTGGGCAGGGAGGGGACAGAGGGGTGGTTCAGAGGCCCCAACCGCCCACACACAGAAATGGCGGCTGTGGTGGGCATGTGAGCACGCCAGGCTGTGGCAACCAGCATCTCCAGCTGCAGACCCAAGGAAAACACCAATTAATTAATTAAAAAGCTCCTTGCGGGTACAGGCACGGCATCAGGAATATCTCCATCCTCGTACTGGGCAGCCACATCCCAGCTCTGCCACATCCCACCACGACCCGATCCCAGCAGACCTGGCTCTTCCTGTGTCCTCCATCACCCCCAAGGAGCTGGTCCCAAATCCACAGGTGCTTTTCCTCCCGTGTTTTTCCCTCCTGAGCAATGGCAGTGGCGGGCCTGGGTGTGCCGTGTGTGGAGGAAGCACCTCTGGCCCCTGGCACCTTATTTGCTTAATGCCTCGCAGCTGCTCTTTCCTGCGCACTGGGCAAGTTTTGGTTATGCTGGCTGCCACCGCTCGTTCAGGGCTGCTTCAAAAGGCAGCAGGAAGATAAAAGGAGTGAGATACAAACCTCCTCCCATGGCAAACACCAGCAGTTTGCTGTTCCTGCAGTGCCCTGGCGCTCATCCCCGCTCAAGTGCTGCCCCGTGCTTTGCAAATGCCCAGTGCCCCTCCTGGCTGGGGGATCCACAGTCCCCAAAATAAGCAAATTTGAGGCCAGAAGAAGCGCCAGGGTTGGTGGCAGCCCACGGTGGGCAAGGGCTGCCAGGGCGGCATGTGCGGATGGGTACCAGAGGTTTAAGGACCACTGATGTCCTTGCTTGTGAGATGTCCTCTGCCTTTCCAGGCGATGCTTTAGAGTGAAATGATCCAATATGCCATAAATGGCTGGAAAGAAAATCAGCCCCCCCAAAATCTCTGGTTTGGGTCACATGGCTTCCCACTGCAGATGGGGCTCTGGACTGCTCGCTCATCCTACCCTCACGCTGCTCTTCCAAACCCACCCAGCCCAACGCCATTGACCCCTCCAGGATGGGACCAGGTCCCAGGGGACAATTTGGGCACTTGCAGCCGCAGGCAGAGCAAGGAAGCCGAATGGCTCGTTTGACTCTTTTCTGGCCAGCCAAGCTTATCTCAGCAGGTCAGGGAACAGGAAATGCAGTTATCCTGGACATGCCCCTCGACAGCAGTGAAGCCCTGCACAAATCCAGCCCCACGGTATCTTATTTTCCCCCAAACAAAATCAGCATGGCCCCATGCTGAAGGATCAGCCACCACCATCACATCCTACTGGATGGGTAGAGGGAAACAGGGATGGACGTGGGAATGATGGCCCAAGGAGCTGTGTGAAATAAATATTTCCTTTATGCTCAGAAACGGCTCATCCCCTAAACACTGGAGCTTCCCTTCACCACGGTGCAGCGGGTTGTGGCCTGGGGCTGGCCCCGAGCATCCTCCTCATGTGCCACAGAAAAAAACAAATCACTTCCCCACCGGTAACACACCTCCCGTTCCTAATGCTATGAAAATAAGGGGAGATTTTGCCCATTTTGTCCCCAAAAATGAGGCCAACACTCAGGCTGGCGGTGCCAGTGCCCATGTGGCATTCACAAGAATAAAGTCGGAGGGAAATTTAGAGGGAAGACCCTGAGGAAATGGGGCTGCAAGCAGTGCCCTCATCCCCCCATCCCAATCTGCACCCGTAGCAGATCCCTGGGATCATTTTGGAGTGGGAGGGCACAGGGTGGAGGAAACCTGCGGCTCCAGCCTGAGATGGATTATTCGAGCAAACTAAAAGCAGCGGTTTGTTCCCTCCTGCACCAACAGTGGAAAGAATTGCCAGCTCCGGCTCCCGGGTGGAAAAGCTAAAAATCTGCATTTAAATAGTAACAGGTTTTGGAAAAAGAAAAAAAAAAAATCTACCACCTACCTCTACAGGAGCTTGAATAAAACAAAGATTAAGCTAGGGAGTGGTTTCTTTCAGTTCTGAGGTTGTGCTGGGTTTTTATTAGCTTCTCCTTACCTCTGCTTTGAGCAGACCCTTTCCATAACCTTAGTGAAAGGCAGAGGAGCGACTCTGCCATGTTTAGGAACCCCAGCCAAGGGCACACTGTAATTCCAGTATATCCTCTTCTCGCACTCTACAGATTTCATTTTCTTTCCTCCTTTATTACCCTAAACCAATTTTTTCAGCTAATTTCCCATTGATATCCCAGTGGTAAGTGTTAAGTAAATCAGGGATTTTTGGCAGTAATGTTTTTTCATCCATTTGGGCTCCTCTGCAGCCTCCTGCCCTCGGCCGCATAGCTCTTGGCTGCGCCCAGCATCACAAGCGAGATGCCTGGATGCCAAAACCCTGAGCCAAAATCCTTCCAATCCGGCACAGTGGCAGAAAAGCACCAGTCACGGCAAATCTGTGCCCCTCTGGGCACGACGCACCACAGACGGGCTGCTCACAGCCAGGCCAGCACCCAGCCACTGAAAAATCAGTAACATTTTCCTGGCAGTGCCAAGGAATGGTTTAGGAAACTGAACACGTGGAGCTGGCAATGCCAGGAGCCCCCATGATGCCCAACTATGCCAGGTCAGCTCGGCTGCCTTGTCCCTGCCCAGCACCCGAAAACGTGCATGGCCCCAGGATGCTTCAAATGCCCCAGGGGAGGAATTTCAGCGCCAAAAATTGGGCTTCGCCTTTCGGCCAAACTCTGCAAGACTTAGAGAAAGGTAGGACTGGGCTGATGTGGTTTTGTTTTCCTAAAAAGTGGAAAAAAAAGGGATATTGGGGCTGAAAAGACAGGTGAGAAAATGAAAGCAGGATGCATTTTCAAAATAGGATGCATCTGCTCCTGGAGGAGAGATGCTGTTCAGCACACAGCAGAAGGCTGCTGCAGCTTGGGGAGGGGGAATAGCATCCCCCAAAACTGCTTTCCCAAGGATCTGGCATTTACACTGAGCCAAGCATCTTTGATGGTGCTGGAAGCAACCGCTGAGGATATCACGCTTGTACGGCATGCAAAATAAAACAGTAAAATAAAAAATACATAATAAAAAAAAAATCAATTTAACTAACATACTTCAATAGCCAAGTGCTATGCAAAGTGCTGGTGGCTTCTGGTCACCACATCCAACAGCAGCCAAACAGTTCAGCTGCATCCCCTGGCAGCATCCCTGCTTTGCCACGTTTCTGCACTTGACATCTCACACATAGCGGGTTTTGGATTGAATTGCAACCGGTGTGGACCCAGCTCCTGGGACACCTGTAAGAGACAACCCACGGGGGTTTGCAAGATGAAACCCCTCAAAAGCAAAACTCCAAACCAGGAACATCAATGAAAAAAGGGGGAAAAAAAAAAAAGTGCAATATACTGCTTTTAAATCCAAGCAGCATTTCCTACCCTTCCCTGCCAAGAGGAGGAACCTGCTCACTCTCGCCTCTCGAAAAACTGGTATTTTTGATAGATGCATTTTAATAAACAGATTTGTTTTAATAAATAGGTATGTTTTAATGGATCCTGCTGCCACCCGTAGCCAAGCCACAGCATCCAGGTTGGGCTGTGTATTTACGGACCAGGAAAACCTGAACTTTGCACACCAGATTGGAAGGAGACCCTGCCCCAAGTTCAGGACCGAAAGGAGCTGACTCCATCCAAAAAGCACAGAGGTTTGAAGAGTGTTTGGGTTTGAGTTTTTTTTATCTGCTTTTTTTTGTGTTGGGTTTTTTTTTCCTGGAGGAAATGCCTCTGCCACTGCAAACCCTGGTGAAATTTAAGAGTTTGACTGTGGCATTTCAACCGTCTCCCATCTGTTGGTAAATAAAATCAGGCTGATAAAACGTGGCCTGTGCATCCGCAGGGTGGTGTCTCCCCCAACCCCGACCCACACAGGCGCTAATGAGCTGCTTTTCAACTCAATTACCTCAAACTGAGATTACTATTTTTTTTGTGCAGAACTCCTTGCCCGAGCTGACCTGGCTCCCCCTCACACACACATTTGCTTTTTCTGGTATCTGCTCTCAGAGCACCGTTTATTTTCAGCAATCCTCTTGGATTGTTTTTCATGGAAAATGAAGTCTACGCTGCCCTTAGTTTAGATTGTATCAGAAGAAAAAAAATTCCTGTAGGATTGAAAAGATCTATTCTTCTGGATGGGAAAAAGGGGCGAGTTGCACAATTAATACTTTTCACGGATTAACTCCCCGTGGACTTTGAGTGGATCAAAACCACCAGAAAGTCCCTGATCTCCAAAGCGCACAAAAGCCCAGAAAACCTGAAAAATCCAAAGGACGTGGTGTCCCGAGGGGAACCCTCTGCAGCGGTGGGAGCGGGAAGGCACAACACAGCTCCAGCGCTTTCCCCCTCCCATCCCGCATCGCTGATTTCTTCTTATTTTTCAGCTCCCTTCCCACACTTCCCTTATTTTAGACCTTCTGTTGACTTGGAGGTTGCAAAATGGAAAAAGAAAAGTGCAAACAGGCAGGTAAAGGGAGGGTGCTGCCCGCTCGGCAAAAATCCAGCTGAGCAGAGGTTTGCCAGGGCAAATCCTGGGATGTGGCCATTGCCAGGTGCTGGGGTCACAGCTCAGCTCATCGCGCTCCTCCTCGAGGATCTCTGGGCTTTCGCTC
>NW_010176213.1:11777-20335 GCF_000695765.1 Mesitornis unicolor
GCCGTGAAAGGAGAGAGGATCTCCCCTGTCCACACGCCCCTCCCAAAAAACAACCGATTTTTATCAGCAACAACTGCAAGAAAAATGGTTTCCAAACCAGAAGAAGAAAACTAACAGAAAAAACCCCAACCCACCGTATAATAAAGCAAACGTGTAGCACACAAAACACAGCCTTCGCATTTGCTCAGGGGGTGGCTCTGCAAAGACTCCAGAGGTTTTCTCCAATAAGATGAGGAAAAAATAAAATTAAAAAATAAACTAAATTTAAAAAATAAAAATTAAAAAAAATTAAAAATTAAAAAAATCATTAAAAAAAATAAAACCAATAAAATATGGCATTTTGGGCATTCATCCTCCCAGGAGGACACGGACCGGCCATGGGGACTGGTCCCAGTACAATGCACAGCTGG
Source organism: Mesitornis unicolor (assembly GCF_000695765.1). Classification (NCBI taxonomy): domain Eukaryota; kingdom Metazoa; phylum Chordata; class Aves; order Mesitornithiformes; family Mesitornithidae; genus Mesitornis; species Mesitornis unicolor. The sequence goes on from NW_010176213.1 coordinate 12,188, forward strand.
GATACCGGGATGTGCTGGTGCTGGTTCCAGGGGGACGGAGAAAACCCGACAGCAACGAGGCTGCTCCCAGCACCACGTCCCCACCGCAGCCACCCGACACAGCCCTGCCCTTCGGTCAGAATTGACTCATGTCCCTTTAAAATAATTTTTAGTTTAAAATACACGGAGCCGCTAAATAGCAGGAAACACCCAAAGCAAAAATACCACAGCCAAGAACCCAGGGGCACAGGGGACACACAAGAGCAAGAAGCGGATTTCCTCCCCAAAACATTGCGCCTCCGATGGTGACGGTGACCCTGGCGCTGGGCCGCCAGTGTGGTGTCACTTGGCCTTGGGTGCCTTCACCTTTCAGAGCTGGGTGGGCTGGGACCCATTAACTCTTGCTAGGGATAAAACCATCTTTTCACTGTCTGTGTTTTGTGTCCCCTCCATAAAGGGATCTTCTAGCCAAGGGTGTCCCATGGTGACTTGCAAATGTTAGTGTGGGGGAAAAAGACATTTTTTATATGTATGTATATACATAATCCCAAATAGGAGATATGGATATATAGATATAATCCCAAATGGGAGACACACACACACAGATACATATATATGTGTGTGTGTGTGTATATATGTAAAATCACAAATGGGATATACATATATAATCTCAAATAAGGTATATATACATATATACACATATATAAAAAAAATCTTAAATGGGTTCATGTGGGAGCAGAGGTGACAAAGCCAGGCCTTCTGTCAGCACATACAGCAGGTATTTTAGGAGGATTTGATGATCAGAGCAGAGACACCTGCGTTTCGGGGTACTGTAGGTCTAGACTTCAAAAAGAGGTACAAAATTTCAGATTTCAGCCACTATGGGTCACAAAGAGATGTCATTGCATACCCTGAGGATGCCCTGATGCCTGGCGATGTGGTGGACCTGGACCTGGGCACGGAAATGATGCGACCACCACCAAACCACAGCCTGACCTTGGACTTACCACCCCTGTGGGTGAGAAAGAGCAAAGGCTCTGACAGCGTGATAACGAGCAGCCAAACCTCAGAAACTGTGAGGCTCCCACAGAAAACCAGCACACACGACATGAGAACATGAGGTTAACTGCCAGCAAGGATTTATTCAACTTCTCTTCAAAACAGCAACACTTTGGACCCAAATCTGACCCTCCTTCCGTGAGACTGACTCACCTCAGGCAAGTCACCCACCTCGGACAAGACCCATTAGCATTAATTGCATTAATTCCTGTAGGAATAATGAGTGTCCCGTCCCGGCACCGCTCATCACCACCCGCAAGGCTGCAGGCAGCACAGGCAGCAGCCCTGCCTGCAAGGGGTTAACCGCCCACAGAGCAGCCTGTGGCGCATGCTCACGTCATGGAAACAGTCAAGTAACCACAATTTTCTCTATTGCTTTTTGGCTCTGGTTCTTCAACATTTCTACACTTCCAGCCCAGATCTCTGCTACCTGTTTTCCAGCGAGGTAACCGGTACAGACAGCAGCTCGACCCTGCAGTCGGTAATTTCTGTTTTTTAATTTAGGTTACTGTTATACTTCCTACCTTCAATACTACTACCAACGCCAAGATGGAAAACAAGATCATGAGTCACAACACCAGAACAAAAAAAAAATAAAAATAAAAATCAGACGCACAATAATAAATGGAGATGGGATGGGGGTTGGTGCTTCCTGGGTTTTGCTGGGTGTTCATATCGTACTGGGTTGGACTGGGCCCCAGACTGTCCTGCTGCTGCCTGCCAACCCACAGCGGCCATGGGCCCCTCTCCTTCACCCCTTCCATCTTTCCCAGTCCTCCCAGTCTCCCCGGCATCAGCTGTTTGTCCTGCCCGAGGTGCACCCACTGACCAGAAGGGGCTGCCTTCGTTGCCTCCACCCCATCTGGGATGCAGCAGGAGAACATCCATGAGAGCCACATGAGAACCAGGGGAAGGGAAGGAAAAAAGTGGGGAAAAATAGGAAAAAATTATTAAAAAAAAAAAAGGCAAGCAGAACCCCCAACCCTCTCCTGATAATCACAACGTGCCTTAGTATTTCCAACCTGTAATTGAGACTGTGAGCACCAGCAATGCTCTTGGAAGACATCAGCCCAAAACTCAGACTGGACCCATCCCACTCCCAGTCCCCATCCTGTTTCCAAGCACCTTCCCCTCCGGACAGCTCTGCCAGCTGGCTACTGAACAGCGTGCCCAGGAGACAAGGTCCTCCCTCCTCACCCCACCGCCGGCTGTGATGAGCAGAACGAGCCAAGGGGGCAGGCAGGGAGCAAGCCTGCGCACCAAGGCTGCCCAAGCGACCCAATGGGCTTTTTTGGGGAAAAAAAAACATCAAACAGGAGTTTTAGAGAATCTTTGTGCCATGTCTGCACCCAGACGCCTGGCCTTACCTGTCAAAAAAGATTTGCTATTCTGCATTTACTGCCCTAATAATCCCCCATGCAGTACAGGTTAGGTGTTGCTCGCAACTTCTTAATACTCCTTTTAACAGCCCTGGAAACACAAATGGAGACAGGGCAGCCCCTGACCCACCAGCGAGCTCCGTGTACCAAGACAAGGATTTTGTGGCTGCTCGGGACACAGCGATGCTTCACAAGGAGAAGTCCTCACCCCAGAGGCAAAAGGTACAGGGTGCAAACACTCAACTTCACTATCATGACTTACAGGAAATAACCTTAAAAAAATATTAAAATTTTTAAAAAGAAGGCATTTTTTAGGGGCACCAGCATCCCAACCCACTCTGACAGCGCTGCATGTAGGAGAAAAATCAAAGCTGGCTCCACCAGAGGTTTCAACACATGAAAAAGTGTCAAACAGCCTCTTTTTTCAGGACCGTGAAAATGAAAGCATCTCCAGGTTGCGTGCAGCCACCCCCGGCCCCGTGAGGTTGCTGGTGCCTTTCCATAACCAGCTCATATTCCCGTGGCGCACTTGGAACGCCACTTTCAAGGGACATTTCGTGCGCCCCTCCTCGACGCAGCTTTCAAGTTATTTTTCTTACCACCAGAAAATAACAACGGTCTGCTTTATGTTGCCCAAAGCTGGACGAGCTTGGCCCCGCTGCACACCAGCACCTGCAATTCTGGGCAGCGGGCAGGGACGTCCCACGGGGGTTGTGGATGTACCAGGACAGGGGACACTGCGCAGCAGCCGGGAGCCCCCTGCTTTCCCACCATCTCTTTTGCAGGAGATCAAACGCAGAAGGAAAAGGCAGTGACTTGGACGCTTCTCAAAAATTAAAATTCTCCTTGGTAGGAAGATAGCAAAAGCAACATCAGGCATCGGGTGATGCTTTCCACTCCAGAAAAGCGGTTTTGAGGAGCAGATTTATAAAGAAAAAAATGCACACTTGCAACATAAATATCAATAGTCTTTTTCAGATGTTTACCCTGCAGGGAGATGATCGTAGAAACGCGACTCAATAGCTTAAAATTAGATCTGGCAACTGGAGAAGGCTTCAAATATGTGGAAAGATCAAAGTTGCTAAAAAGGCGAAGAGCGAGCAGCCGTGTGACTGCACGGGGACGGCAAGGCCTGCACCAGCTAGGCCAAAAAAGCTCAAAAGGAGGTGGAGACAGGCACCTGAAATCCCAGGGACGAAGCTGAGCCTGGGGTACTGGGTATTTTGCTGATAATTTGGGTTTTGGAGGACACGCTCCAGCCCCTTTCTGGAAACGGCGCATCCCAAGCTCGTATCTGCTCATCTGCAACGCATCCAACTCCTAAATCAGCATTTCATAGCACCAGTTCCACTGCCCCCAGCTTTAAAACCAGCGGTGAAATGAAAATATTAATGAAATAACACTTATGCCATAGGGGAGGCCAACACCAGGGGTACACACAAGATCTGCACACAAAATCCCTTCCCCTGCCCTGGAAATTTTCCCTCCCTGGATCCTGCAACATTTTAAGAACAGACATCAGTTTTTCTGAATATTGCTCTTTGTTCACGATTTTTTTAAAGCTTTGAAAGCAGATCACCTCAGAGGGTGGTGCAGGGATGAAAATCCTGGGTTTCCTGTGGTCCAACTACGAAAAAATTGGGAAAAAAAATTAGAAAAAACCCAGCCCGTAGCATGTTTATGAATCAGACTGCTAAGCGTGTGTTTTGGGGGTGGAAAAGGTGGGCGATGCACAGAGGAACAGAGAGCAGAGTTAGATGAGTCAGAAAACGCTGCTTTTCCTCTCCTTACTGGCATCTCAAATATTTCAGCACAAAAGAAGAGATTTTCTCTCTTTTTTTTTTCCAAATTATTATTGTCAAGAGGGAGCTGGAGCACAACCTTGGCACAGCCGCCGGCAGCAAACCCCACATCGGGTAACGCGCCGCAGCCACCGTACACGCAGGGACGCGTGCACGCGCGTGGGTGTGCGATGGACGTCTGCACACACACACACGCATCAGTTGATGCACACACACGGTCACACGCACCACCCTCCTGCCATACAGACGTACACGTGTGCCGACCAACATACACACACGTGTGCTGATCAGCATATACATACACAAGCATGTGACAACGGATGTACGTACACACGTACATGCAGAACTGGGTACAGGCCAGTAAAGGGATGGAAATTAATTTTTTTAATTATTCTTTTTCTGCTGTTTCTCACAAAGCGAGGTCTCGGACATGCGCTCATGGTGAAGAGCAGAAAGCTCCTGGTGAGTGAGCATGGGTGGGTTTTGGAAGACCAGTAACACATCACAGGCTGGGTTTGGGCTCAAGGACATCGCCTCCTGCCCACATAGGTTCAGGTACACACATGCAAAAATACACACAGTGGCTCCAAGATCCTGAAATAAAGCTGACAGAGATGTTGAATGGTGTGCCGTAAAAGAAAAGACAATTTACTCGTGGGCTCTGGGCGGTCCAGTGCTGGAGCTGGCTTGGCTAATGTCAAAAGCAGCCATCCGGAAACAGGGCCACCATCAAACCTCGCGGGAGGTTTGGAAGAGCATGGGGTCCCACACTGGGGGTTGCCCCCAGGAGGGGCGAAGGCAGAGGAGGAGATGGGACAGACCCCAAGGGGGCCGAGGGGCAGGGTCCGACTCTGCACCAGTCAGGAGATACAAAACACAGACGAGATAAGCGCCCCTATGCTGTACACAGCCCGGCACTTGACTCTGCTGACATTCACATTTCGGTTACCGATGGAGCAAATAAAATTATGCATATGCATTAACGCTGGCAATATCCTGCCTGAAATGTATGCTCATTTACACATGGAAATACATTTAGAAGGGAGAAATCGGAGCCATATTTAAAACAGAAAAATCACTTGACTCTCTGCAGGGCAGCTCCTGTTTACAGCTGTCATTCCTGGGCAAAACTGAAATAATTTCAGGGCATATTGTGCCCCTAGTTTTATGTTTAGAAAGAAAAATGTTTGCACCCCTGCATCTTCCTGATCAGTCTATTACAAAATAACAGATGCATATTTTTTTTCTCTTGGTTTTTCTTTTAAGTGTTGTGGTCTGAAAGCAACCTGTAGAGCTGGCAGGGGGCACAGGGAAGCACCCACCCGGCACACAAGGAGCATCACAAAGTGTTTATGAGTTAAAACAGACTTTGGAGATTTGGGAGCCTTTTGAGAATCGCCATGGTGAGACCCAAACATCCTGCAGCTTCTCCAGTTTCCTTGGCAAATGAAACAGCCACGCTGACAACACCGATGACAGATCTGAAACTGGAACATGAGCTCTTCCTAACGGAGAAATATCTTCTTCCAGTGCAGTAATCTGTATCTCACTGCCTGGCTGCCAAGCCACGAACTGGAGATATTAAATAATCAGCACAGCTCTCTGTTTCCTCCTGTAAATGCGAAGGTGAGCACTGGAACTGAAAAAACAATTTAAGGCTCCAAAAGAATATCTCCCAAAAAAAGAGAGTTGTTTTTTTTTAATATAAAACACGCCAATGGCCACTGCTTCTCACTTAACGGAGCTTGTTGCAGCCCACTTTTTTTAAATGCATCAACACAATAGAAGAGAAGTAGACAGTAGCTCTCTAAAGTACAGAGGAAGGCCATTTTTAAGAAAGATGATGTATTTTAGATTGTGATTCACGACTACACTGGCAGTTTGATTTCAAGTTCAGAAGGAAATGAATGAACGTGGGACCAGAGGGTGCAAAAATGAAACTAGCTGGAGCTGAAGGTTTGCTCTGTGCTTCGAGACACACAAGATTTGAATTTTCTTCCCACTTCTGCATGAGTTCAAGCAACTCAACGAACTGCCCTGCACTTCTGTTGCTGGAGTTTACTTTAACCCTAAATTAAAAGGCAATTTAATACAGGCCATCTTCAAGACTCATACTCCAGCACAAGCCCAGCTCCCTGCAGCACCTTCGCCCGCAGCAGCTCTCCCAAACGGGGCTCCCAGTGCAGCCAGGAAGGTCGGCTCCCACTGCCACTGCACAACCTGCAAGTTCTCACCATGCTGGAAAAAAAGGCTATTTGCTTAACATCCAGGTTTTAAACCAAACGAACACACAGGGTTCCATTCCACACGACTTCAAGTTGTGCTAACCTGTCTGTATCTCATCCACACCACAAGAAAAATATAAATAATGCACAAGAAATGCAAAAAAAGAAAAATCAGCATTCTTAAAATTCTTCAGCCACATTTTCACTGATGGTTGCACTACCCACGTTACTGCTCTCAGTGTCCATGCACATCACTACGAGCTGCGTTGTGCACGAGATGCAGAGCTCTGCTTTAGAGGTGAAAGCCTTGGGACATCCCAAACTCAGCAGTTCTTACGAATCAACAGCCTGCAAGAAACCCAACACTGAGCTGTATGGGAAACAAAACTGCAGAGAGAGGTGAGCACAGAGCCATTGCTTCAAAGAGGGGGAAGGAAGAAGAAAAAATAAAGAGACCCCTGCTAATCCATTGCTTTGCACCTACGTCAGCCATTCGAGCTCCCTTTTATAAGGCAGAGAGCCTGGTGCCACTGGCAAGCCAGCATGCCTGACTCAGCCATGATGATTCACCTGGGCAAACAGGAGGATAAACCCACCACGAGTCCCGCAACAGTGATGCCCATAGGTGACACACTGCTGCACAGCACAGAGCACCCGTCACCCTGTGTTCCCAGAGCAGAAATGTTGGGAGCAATTACACCTTGACATCAGAGCAGCACACCTCTTTGACAAAGATGCTTTTGCGTTCAGTCTCCCAAAGCAGAGAGATCACTCACCTCCCGGTGAACCTGACAGGTCTCCAGCTGCCCCCTCCTCCAAAATCAGGTCAGACAAGGGGCAGGTGCGATGCTCCACTGCTCACACCTTGTGCCAAAGCCAGCCCTCACCACACTGATTCAGGAACAGAGCAGAAACTGCCCTGTACAGGGAGCATCCGTGGGAAGGGAGACCCTGAGCACAGCTCAGCAGATGGGACCACTTATGACAGGGCTTGTCTGGAAGAGTCACCCTAGAATCTCACCTAACACAACATTCTCAACAAATAGATGCAGCCAGCAATCCCACCGGCATAAGATCAGGCTTTCCATAGCCTCAACCACGAAGATCAAGCAAAAAGCAGATGCAAAAAGCTCTGACCCAGAAGAGTTTTCACACTTGTGTCCCTGTACAACTTTGCGAAAGGTTTGCTCCAAAGCACTGGAGCAAACATCGTAAAACCTTCCTGTTTCTGTAGAGATACCCCATCACAGCCTGAGCAACCAAACTCCTATTACCCGAGGGGGTCTGGGCACTCCTGTGAGTCTCTTCCACACACGCTGCGCGTTAACACAGCACGAGTATGAGAATTACCCTTATCAAACCCAAGAGGATCCCCAGCTGCTCCCAGGGGCTCCTCGCTCGGGGCAGCATGCAGCGAAGCAGCCGAACTTCTCCACATCCCATCTCCCCCCACCACCCCTTCCTCCTCCTCCACGGCACCTAGGGCCCAGTCAGGCCCCACAGCGTGACACCCCTCACCTCATTCTGGGGCTTCCCTCTTTCACCCATAGGTGATGAGGGAACTTCCCCAGTCTTTCCTGGTAACACATCCGTGTCCCTCTCCACTTTCAGACACCACCAGAGCAATTAATACCTCACTAATTACCAGAGCTGCCCAGCAATTAGCCCTTGAGCGACACCTTAATCAACAGGTGCCCCGCGGCA
>NW_010176214.1:0-243 GCF_000695765.1 Mesitornis unicolor
CCCCTCGCGGCCCCTTCCCCGCCCCTTGGGACGGGATTTAAAGCGGCAGCGCGAGTTTCCCCACTCCGCAGAGGTGTCAGCTTGCGGTAGCTACCTCCGCGTTCTCTTCCCCTCGCCCTCCCTTTTCTTGTGACCCCTTTCCCGCTCTTCGTGAGCGCGCGCAGCCTCTTCCCCGCAGCCCAGAACTGGTAGTGGAGGAGGAGGAGGAGGAGGAGGAGGAGGAGGAAACTCGGGGTTGGTCGC
>NW_010176214.1:271-20950 GCF_000695765.1 Mesitornis unicolor
TACGCCCGAGGCAGGCGGGGGCGGTCGGAGGTGTCTCTGCCCGGATAGAGAAGGCAGAGTTAGAGGTGACTGAGGAGCTCGGGTTGCCCTCAAGGAAACGGGAGTCCGGACAGTTAACCGGATTTGGGCATTAGCGTAACCGGCTAGCTCCAACCTAGAGGAGTGTGGTCCCCGTCGGGAAGTTGGGGGCAAGGAAGAGACCGCCAGGGAGCTGGTCTCTCCTTGAGAAGTGTTGAAATCACGATTCGCGTAACATCTGAGAGGAATGATGAGCTGGCTCAAACAAAACTCCGTCTGCTTGTCTCTTAGCAGCCTCCCAATGAAGGGGAAAAAAGGGCTGCTGCTGCCTTTCGATGATTCCTGTACCTGCCACACTGGCTGCTTTCAGAGAACAGCTGTCCTATGTACCTGGCTTTGCCCAGCTTTGGCACTAAAGCAGACTGTCTGTGATTGATGTAGCAAGAGGATCGCAAAAGTAAACTCAAAGAGATAAAAGTGGTTTGGGGTTTGTTTGTTGTTTGTTGGGGTTTTTTTGTTATGCTTTGGAAGGGGCTAAAGGCACTTCCCCACATCACTTTGTAACCTGTATTCAAGAAGGATCAATGCATGAATGCTTACTTGTCTGATTTGGCTGTATGTACTTGATACGGCTGATTCTTCTACAAGCTTGTCTACACAAAATTGTGGAAACAGAAGGGAGCTTTTCTGGCTGTGATCCAAACTACCGAGGTGCAAAGCAGTCCAGAATTGGGGTAACTCAGCACAGTACTGTGCATGAGCCAACAAGCCTTAACTAGGGTCTAGGTTAGCAAACTGCTCTAACGTAACGACCGAGTTTCTTGGTCAGACCTGATAATTTGTGTTTGTCTGCTCAGCTCTCAGGCAACACAACTCTGTAAATGAGTCTTTGGCTTTTTCAATTTCCTAGATCAAGGACTTTGTATTGTTTTCTCTCTTTGGGAAGATTTCTTACCTCTTCTGCACAAAGCATCTTTTGCACAATTTTGAAACCTAGACATAAGATAAAGGATGGCATTTGTTGTCCTTTGAAGGCTGGACATAAGATAAAGGACAGCATTCTTTGTCCTTTGGAGTCCTATGGAGTTATCCATATTTATTAAGAAAAAAATTGCCAGAACTGCAAGTATAAGCCTAGATGACGATGTGACCCTGTTCATAGCTCTTCAGGAAATTGGTTTCCAACATGGTCTCATATTTTCTAAAATGACATCTTATATAACATCAAGTGTTACAGGAAAGAACTGAAGGCTTAAATCTGCCATGGTACGAAAACGTCTAAATGATGATGTAGACTTGAAATAAAGGCTAGTCATGCTTGATCAAAGTGGTTTAGAGCACACTTGAGATTTTTTGGTTGGGGGTTTTTTCATAAAATTTCATTTTCTCACAACATTTGCCATTCTTTTTCAGGTCATTTGTTTTCCCTTTACTTCTCAATACACAGATTCAAAGCCTTTGAAAACAATTGTTTTCTTTTACGTTTTGGTAGAGTACCTAGGTCAGGTGTGGTTGCAGCCTCTCCAGGACTGTACACGGGTACCCGAGACTTCTGGGTCATATGAACTGGAGCATACACCAGCCAATGTGTCAGTCATACCAGAAAGAGAGAGAGAGGTGCATTCCTTTGCCCTCTTCCCCCTGTCCCCTTCATTTCCTCCTTCAGAATTCTTCATTCCCATTAATTAACTGTTTTCTGAGTATTACCATAATATACATAATCTGTGCCATAATTATCTACAGATATGAATCTATGGTTCGCATCAGGAATTAGCTAGAAGCACATGCACACTTGGATGCACTCGTGGCTTATAATTTGGTGTGGTCAGCCAAGTCTGCGTCATTTAATTTCAAAGACGGCCGTCTGTCTTCTTCAGTTCAATAACGGATCAGACTTCCCAGGGATGACATTTTCTGATCCAAAGCATGGTTACTAGCAGAGGCTAACAATGAATTCTGAAGATTTAAACTTCATACTGAAAGAGAAAACAAGTTTGGTATAAAGGGTGGTAGCAAAAATAGCAGTTTAAAAATAATTTTCTACACAGATTGGGAAAACGGTGGGAACTTTGCAATGCCTTTCTGCAGACAGAAGTCCTATTCCCAATCTCCCACTCTCTTTTCCTGCTTTCATTTTGTTTTCACTGGGGAAGCAGCATTAGTAAGCGGTGCTAGTGACAACACTGTCTAGCTCTCCCACTTCTCCCCTTCAGGTGCTTCCAGTGTAAACATGGAAACCACATGCTCTGCTTCTGGGTCCTGTGCTGGGCAAACAGAATGCATGTTGTGATGGTTTTAATTTAACACAGTTGAAAAGCTCCGGCGTGCTGCAGACTAATGTCTTTGAAGACACCTTGAGGAGATCTTCAAACATGATAGCCCGGAGCCTAATTGTGCTTTTTAATTATGTTAAGACAATTTGAATGAGCCAGTGTGATAGATTGCAACCACACCTTTGGTATGCCAACACATACTTCTGAGGGAGCACTCTCAATGTGCAATGCATAGCACCAGAATATCTTGCAAACTATCATTTTCAGCCCACATGAAGGATTCAGGAAAGCACTAGCCCATCACCCCAAAAAGAATGTCCCTCATGCCTGCAGGATGTGAGGACCACTGGCTGTGGCAGTCTCCAAACAGCAACTACTGTTTAGCTCTACCTTGAATCTGAAAAGCATTTGAAGTATGATGATAGAGGACAAGAGTACTGCCTAATGGACTGTATTTCTAACTTCATAACTTTGTCAGTGGTCAAGGGGAAGGAAGTGATTCATATCCTCGTAACATTATGAACATGTCAATCTGTTCCTCCTTGTATTCCTTCCAGACTTCACTCAAGGATGTGATGCCTTCTGCTCCTCTGTCCACTATCTCTCACAAACTTGAGTTCTGTGACTGGTGACAGGTTCCTACACAGCAGGTAAGCCAGTTTTCCCTCATCCAGCTCTTCACCTTTGTCTGTCCTATCTGAAACACCTTCTGTAGGAGAAAACATTACTATCCAGCAGTGCTGCACCAAAATTCTCAGACTTTTCTCTAAGCTAATGTCCAAATATCCACACCCTGACATTGACAGTGCTTCTGAGAAGGATGACTGTTTTGAACCTTCACGTGTAGTTAGGCCTCCAACCATGGATGCTGGCCTCTGAGGGGGGTAATACGTAAACAGTTTAAATAATGCTTTTGCTAATATGGTCATTTTGACTGGTGTAAGGACAGTAATGAGGACAGAAACCTTTTCCACTGCAAGAAACCTTAGGAAACAGGTTGTTACAGTTGTGTACATGCTGCTGAGGCACACGCAGCAAAGCAGATGCCATTTAACCAATCAAGACAGGTTTGAACTTGTGTGCTGTAGAGAAGAGCCTAACAGTTTCTGGCCACAAAGAGCAGTGGGTCTAGGAAACACAAACTGCAGGGAGAACAAGGAAATACTGGTAAAGGCCAGCTGATGGGATCAGAGGGCTTTTCAGTAAGTTTTGATAATGAGCACTTTTCCATGCATGCTTAAAATGAATCAGGTAAGACATAGGAATTATCAAAATTAATAACACTTTGAGGATGAATTCCAAGAACAGGTAATTGCTCTTTATTCTCCCATAGAGAGCACCCCAAATATCCAGGGGTGACAGGAAGCAGTGCCTCTGTTGCTTCTTTACCTCCCAGCTGCAGCCTGGAAAGCAGGGCTGAGTGTCACATTGCTCTTTTTCTCTTTCCTCCAGGTGAGATTAAAGCTAGAGCAGTGTGGGAGGGGAAAGCACATCAATCATCTTTCCAGATGAAATTCAGAAATCCACTCTAAGATTAAACTTGTCCCTTGATTACCTCCAGTTTCCTCTAAAACTTGACAAAGTCATATTTCTTTTTGTTTCAGTGGGGATGTTTTGCAGGCAACTTGTGAAATCAGTAATTTTAAAGATGACTAAAAATTTTAGGCTTTTGAGAAATGTCAAAAGATGAGAGGCAAGCATTGCTTAAAATGTCTCATCCTGATTATTAGAGGTTATTAACCCCAAAGTACCTCACACTTCTTCATAAAACCAGATGATCTTACATGTTTACTTCATACCCCATAGTAAAATACTTCACTTTACAAAGATAACATTACTATTATTATATGGACAGCATTTTATGTGACTATACAGTAACTATATATCTTTGTAGTGTTGTGAATTACTAGTTTCACAATGGGATTGCAACAGTTATTACAGGTACTATGAAGTAGAGGGGAATGTAAAAATGATGTATAGACATATCCAAAGGACTACAGCTAGTGTCTGTTTTTATGCTGAATTTTTATCCGAAGTGCCTGTGTGCCTCTACAGGGCACCCTCTATAGAGTGATTTCAAGCAGTGGCTACTTTTGCATTTACAAGGTGGTAGCTGTCAAATTCCTCAGCAAGTAACAGCTGTTTGGCCATGCTACCGAATGTGACACCCCTCCAAAATACTTTTGTTCACTATGACTGTCACAAAGAAAATGAGGAACCTTGTTTGGATGGTCAGATACTGATAACCCATCATGGCTTGACTGCTTCTTTTACAGAGCACAGTTATCAATGCTAATTCTCCAAGAAGTGTAAGGACCGGTATACTTCATAAAACCTAGCACCATAAAGAGATTTCTGTGATGAGTAGCTTATTTTTGAGAATACGTCTGGGTGTAAAGCATACATTTCCTGTGACGTGCTAAACTCAAAAAGAGCAGAAGCTTTAGTGAACGAATCAGAATTAAAGAAAGATCATTAAAATCTGGGTCTGAAGAATACATCCTACCTTTTCACTCATGTTTCCTACCCAAGCCACCTACAGCTGTAGAAGATGCATGTTGGAGGTAGGGAAGAGTGAGGGAACAATTTCCAGTGCTGTAAGATTTTATTTTTTTAATGATAATATGAGACTTTATTGGCCAGGAAAGATGTGCACCAATGGATACTGCTAGAATTACCTAAGACTTTCCATTGTAAGACTCATGCTTTTGTTGTATGTGAATATGCTGAACTTCAAAAATTTGGTGTGGTTCTCGGACAGGTATTTGTCTCAGAATGTTTAATTCTTTTAGTTTTCAGAAGAAATGGCATAGCTTTATCTAAAAAAAAAAAAGTGAGGTTAGGGCAAAAAAGGCATTTGTCAAAACTGAATAATTCTTACCATCATTACGCTGAGAAGATCCAGGCTGGCTCACAAAGGTGAAATTTAACAACATGTATGTAAATAGAATGGGACAGTCAGAGAAATGCCTTTTGTAGTCTCTGCAAAACTTTCTTAAATTTAGCCAAAGAATACATTTCTGAAAACTTTTTTTTAATACATTTTGAAGAATTTATTTGTAGACTAACAAGTAAATTTTCTGAAACCTGCACATACATTGAGCAGGACAATTTTCTGAGAGCCTAGTATAGGGGCCAAATGTAAGAAGTTGGAATAAATGAGAAAAGGGCAGGCTGAAGGAGGGCACAGCAAGTGATGTGGGCCAGGCTGTGAGGGAGACGTGAAGAGGAATAAAGTACTGTGCTAGTCAGAGACTTTGGTGTTCTCCAGCTGCAGGAACTACCTTTACAAGGTCTTGCCTGTGTGACAGTCAGGGACTTGTGACTTTTACACAGGTATGACGTATTGCAGGAGAAACTGTAGCTGTCTCTAATCAAGCCTGGGTTTTTTTCCTTTAGAGTTCCCTTGTGCTGTCCTTTAATAAATATTACTGCTATATGGACATGAGTCTAACACTTACTGACGTTAGTGTGACAGCTTTTGGAGGTGAAAATTCTCATCAGTTTAGCTTCAGCTGGGAATTTGGCCTTATTTCAAAAGGGACATCTGAAAGATAGTTTCATTTTGAACTGTGAGTGGGAATGAATGCACAGTTTTATAAAATCATACCCTAGGAATTGTGGAGCACAGGACCTATTTCAGACTAACACTATATAGATTTATCAATGAGTTAATGTACTTTTCAAAACTCTCAGTGCTGCTGTAATATGTCAGGTGAAATCAACTTCTACATGATCAGTTCCTAGATGCTACGTAATAATTTGGGCTTTTTTTCCTTGCACTTTGTGAAGTTCTTCTTTCATGCATGTGTATTTTTCAAAGGACGAAGGCTGAAGCTTATTCATTCAATCTAGGACCATGTTCTTAACAGAAGCTAGCACACTAGTTCTAGAAGAAGGCATGAGCAGCCTCACAATGCACAGACACAGGATAATCATCCCTCGTTAAAGTCTTAAACTGACCTGTAGTTAGGGATGGAATTAAGCTTCAACACCAAATGTTTTATCTCTTTCAAATCTCCTATCATCCTAACACTGAGTGTGTGGGGTTTTTTAACAGTTCCTGTGGGTTATAAAATAAATATGGAGGATTAAAGGTTTGAAGAAATCTCTAGCCTGCAAAATCTTTAAGAGCATTTGCCACCTAGCAACAGCCAGGAACGTGTGTCTCCTTTGAACAATCTGCAATTGTGGGATTCAGAAGAAACCTTCCCAGTGTTTATAACTGCAATTGTAACTTACGTAGGAAGGGAAAATGCTGTGAAAGGCTCTGGTTACATCACTGACAAAAGGATTTCATTACCATAAGAAGTCCCCTAACAGAGTGACAAATAATCAAGATTAAAAAGAATGTGTGAGACCAGCAGAAAGGGAAACAATGACGTTCCTATTATAGCTGCAGCCTTTACAATAAATGATATGTCAGCTTTTTCATTTTGAATTGTGCTGAATAACTTGGTGATTTTAATTCATCAGCAAATGAATACTTAGATTAGAAGCTATTTTCTTTTCAAATATGCATTTGCTAGCTTAGTCATGCAATAAATACCACATTCCTTGAAAAGTTTGAAATATATGTGTATTATTTTTAAATACACCAATTTTAGATGTTAATGATTTAAAAATACTCACAGATACTCTGTTAGTTTGCACAGATATGTGAGGGAAGTATGGGAATTATATGAGAGAAAGGGTAATTGCAACATGCATGAGCTGGCTGACTATCAAAATCCCATTGGTCTGCATTTTGTGATGCTAATGACATAGTAGAAAAAATTACATAGATGCTAATACACATGAGTTCTATTTAGATTGCTTTCATGCATAAGTTTTTGCAACATTTAAGGGTATGTTTCACTGGATATCAGTTATCCCAGTTGCTCTATTTTCCTTCTTTCTTTTTTTTTTTTAAATCTTTTTAGAGGAAAGAAGCTGGGAATATCCAATGACACTGTGTCTTTCATACCTCCAAGAGCTCTGTACCGTTGACACTTGTTAGGGAGTTCTACCCACATGACAATTTTAAATTAACCTGGATCTGTTCTAAAGAAATGTACAACTTCTAGACTCGTGGTCATAGCATTACTTAAAAGTCTCCATTAACGGGGTACTAAAAATACTTTGTTTCAATATAAGTTCTTTTTAAAACATGGATTGTAGCTTCTCAAACCAACTGAAACTCAACAAAGACATTATTAGTATGCATTATTTGCATAATACAAATAACAATACATATTTGCATAATACAATAACAAAATACATTTAATGCTAAAATATAGATGGTGTCTTGTTGCTAAATTAAACTGCTGTACTATTTGGATAAATCATTAGCCTAAGCCCTTACAGGCAGCTGGTAGGATTCAATTCTGTTTCTGGCAGCAGGAGAGTACATGTTGGAGTATCAGAATTGGAGCAGAAAATTGTAAGTGCAGCTGAAATGGAAAAGGAAGCAGCAAGCTATTGCCAAGGGAACACAAGGATTTTTGTAATAAGTACATTCACAGAGTTTATACAAAATATAAAAAGTTCCAGAAAACATAATGTAAATAACTGAAAATTTAGAAACCCATCTTTTTCAGTCATGTTCAAAGTACTGAAAGTATTTGTTAGAACTCCATATTTGTACTGAATTGCTAGTGCAATATCAACAATTTTTTGGAAATATCATAACGTAGACAGGCCCTAATAGGCAAAAGTTTTGAAACCAAAATGAGGTGATGGAGTGCAAGGAGCACATTGACAGATTATTTTTTGCTATACTCACTAGCAGTAGTCCTTACTTGGAAACACTTTCATGAATGTAAACTGGTGTGATGCCAAAGGAGGACTGCATGTTCAGGTATCTTCAGGACACTGTACGTGTCCCTCTAACAGGAATAAGCCTGCAATTCACAGGTGGAAGTCACTTCAAAGTCTGAGCTTTTTTGGTTCACAGTTAGTCTCTTCTAGCAATCAGAATATGAAATCTAGTTGTGTGCCTTGGATAAGGAGAAAATAACTTCCTAAGCAAATGTTTCTATGATGCTGTTTTTTTAAAAAGATCCTGATGGAATTTCTCCCTACTCTACCTGTCATGCTCAAACACTGATACACATTGGGCGGGAATCTCAGCCCTTTCAGCATGAACTGTGCAACAATTGTATTTTACCTACTTCTCTGTCCTTCTCAAAAGTGATGATCAAGGTGTTGAGGGAATACAGCAAATGATAATATTCTCTTAGCTCTAGCAGAGCTTGGCTTTGACTTTGAAAGACAGATGATTAGGATTCTTTTTTTTTTTATTAAATGGGCATGGCAGAGACAAGACAGAAAGTGAAAATCCACACAGGTCAGTGTAGCCTGGTGTCCAGGTCACACAAGTAGCACACAGAACCTGATTAAAATCTCAGCTGGCTTTGGACCATGGTCTTGAAACTAGATCCCTACTTCCCATGTATGTGTTCAGCTGTGGATGTTTCAGAGTGGTGTCTGTTTTTGAAGAAGTCCCAGACTGCCTTTATCTTCATCCTGATACAAAACAGAAACTGCTGTCTTCCCCACAATCAATTCTTACATAAATCTAGGAAAAATTAATAGATTCGATAGGAAATTCTCAGTCATAACACTTTACTAAAGTGCTTCTGATTAACTGCCCTTTTTATTTACAAAACAGAATTGGGTGAAGTGATCTGGAGCCACTCATATTAAGTTTAGCAATGTCCCTGCAGGTTTACCACATAAGTATCTAAGCACAAATGTTTCTTTCTTCACTCTTAGTGTTCTTTTCAATATTTGAAGATACTTTAAGATTCTTCCCCTGAACACCTTCCTAATGGAAACTGAATGAATACTTTTGACTTCTAAGTCATGCATCAGTTTCGTTCTTCCTTTTAAAACTTTATTTTAAAAAGTCATGTCTGAAATACGAGTTTCTGAGAAAGTTCACCATTCCAAGGATACCTTGTAAAAGGCATAAGCACCTGTCTTCAGACAGGGATTTTTTGTATATAGGCTGATCCAAATAGACTTAATGTGCATGATGAAATTGTACTATAGCCATGCAGTTTTTGTTAGACTGTTACTTTATGTCTTGTCTCTTACTCCTTTCCAGTTAATATTCCCCTCATTTACATCTTGACTTTGTTATCCCTTAGGAGGTTTTCTTCCCTCTGTTTTCACAGAGTGAAATGTTCATATGATTAGGATGACCAGTTTGACATACTCCTCATTTTGATACAGCAGACCTGCTTATAGCTATACTTGGTTGCAATCCTCTAGCAAAGAATAAAACCCAACTACTTTAAAACCTTACACTCCTCCCATTAGGATTCCACTGAAGAAAATTATTTGGTGAGAGTCAAACCCCTTCAGACAATGTCCTAAAACTGTTCCTGTGGAAGTCATCTCCTGAGTCATCTGGATCAGGCACAGGCCAATAAAAGTCACTTTTGTGAATCTCCGCTTCCTATAGCCCATCTTCTAGTAATCTCAAGCTCTGTTTTTCAGAGACTGCTGTATTCTGACTCTCTACCACCTGATAACTTTTCTTACTTAGCAAGGTATCCTCTGTTGAGCACTACGGGTGCTCTCGGTTTTTGGCAGGATAAGGTGGGAAGATTGCTAAAAGGAATTAGGCTCAGGGAACATGCACCCACTGAACCTTACAATATTTATAGTCGTCATGGCGCTGCTTTTGTCCTGTGCTTCTAGAGTTGATAATGAGAGACATTTCATCTCTCTTTCTACATTTGTTTCCTTTCTAATGAGATGGGTGCAAACTGGGGAGGGGAGTGAGGCAGGGGAGAGGAAATCCTTCCCTGCTCTCCACTGATTATGTGACACCACTGCTCACCCTGAAGGATGCTGATTATCAAGTACACCAGTAGCTGTAGGGACTGACCTCGCCTTCTAATGACGAATATGAGTTATGCCTCTGCTTTTCAAAGGTACAGACTCTTCTAGTCAAAGATCAATGGCATCCTCTAACAGAGAGGAAGTAGAATTGCTCCCAGTAGGGAGACTATACCTTCCTCTTGTCCTCTTTTGGCAGTTTTGCTTCAGAAGAATTGGTCACAGATTTTTCTGGGGTTTTTTTTGTGGGTTTGGTTTGGTTTGGTTTGGTTTGGTTTTTTTAGGAGTTTTTCCTTTGATCCTAAGAATGCACTGAAAGCTGATCCAACTGTAGTTAGTGTTCCCTCTTCTGGATTATTTATGGGCCTGCTGGGAGAATTGATGTATTCAGTTCTCTGGCTTTTACTTTCTATGGATCCCAGGCTTGAAGAGCATCCTAGGTCAGAAGAAGTAGCAAATGGTATTATTGTCCCACAGGACCTCATACTACTCCAAAAAAAGAAAGGATACGCATGGTTTAGCTGAGTAGGTGTTTTAACAAATTCTAGTTGGGACATGCTGCTGTGTATACTTTTATCCTTTTCCAATGGATGATAGACAAAATTTTGAAACTGCTAATTAAAGGGAAGCTTAGAAGAGTTTGTTAGGTGGGAAAGTAAGACTGTATTAAGTTCAGCCTTGGTAGAAGACAATACAGGGAACTATGATCAAGGATAAAAAGGCTAAATTTAGCCCATTCCTTTCAATTTTTTATCTGAGGTCAAGGTCTTATTGTTAATAGCTGCCTGCCTTTGTGCTAAGTCATGCAGTTTAGGTTATATGCTTCCATATAAAAATATCAGTATGGTCCAACACAGACATTTAAACTCTTCATACTTTTCCAACTATGCAGCTGTTAAGCACTAACCAGTTCATTGTAACCATTCAATCTGAGAACACATTCTTCAGCCAACTTTAATATTATTTCATGGAAAAGTTCAGTACTTTCAGAGGCATGTTTAAAATCTAAGCCTGTTAGCAGAGATAGCTGAGCCTTCTCTGTTCCACAGTACTAAAGCACAGAGGGCAGGCAAGGCAGGCAGACTAAGCTGGTTTAATAGACAAAGATTTTTTCTTTTTTAGGGCAATTATTTAACATATTTTGTTAAACTCTAAGTTGAATATACACGGCACTTTTTGTTCCAGTATAACACAGAGCAAGGAATCTTCAGCTATCACCATTTCTGATCTGGGACTTAAATACTTGGCGAAAGCTGTGAATCACCAAGTCTGAGATTCAAACAGGAATTTGGAATCCTGTAACAAACTGAGTCCCCCAGTACTCTATGAATATGAATCTTAATGTTTATAGGTATGTAACACATCTTAGTTCAACAAAATAAAGATATACTGGATTAGGTTACAATATCTAGTACTAGTTACAAAGCTGGTAGTTCCTGAAAATGCCTTTGCATCTGAAAGACTCAGGAACTATGTATCATCCTTCAGGTAAGGAAAGCCTGAACTAGCAGTTACATAAAATTTGTAGTGTCTGTGTGCAGCAGCATCTGCTTATGTACCAGTAATATGGTCCAGACACCAGTGATAGAGAAAACTATAAAGAGCATTAGTGGTGTTTGCTGACAGCCTATCATATAATGTATAACAGCCTGATGCAACAAATACAACTTTTTCATTTTTTTTCCATTGTAGACTCTATTGGAAATTGTTAAACAATGTTTTCTTTAATTTCTTATATGCTGCTGTTTACTATTTGAAAGCCAAAAATTAGTCCAACATCATTGGTTATAGATTTCCTGGTAATTTCTTTTACTTGGTTGAATATAGAGCTTTTATCAGATTTCCACAGTGAATATTTTCCAAAGTAAATTCAGAATTACTTTCAACAAATATTTCATAGTGAGACCGAAATTCATTTTATGCAAACATATCACAGATGGTACCATTCAAATGAATGAGTGTAGAAAAGAATGCATAAAATTGATGCATCAAATTAATTTAAATATTTTTGGGAAAAGAAAAATGTATCCAATACGCTTTTCAACACATCTTCTGTCCTCTCATAAAAGAATGCCAATTCCACAGACTGTTCTGATTAGAGATTGAAGTGACGTTGTTAGAGAAACATGTCTTTACGTCATGAAGTATAGCTCTGCAGCTCCTAAGATTGCCTTCTTTATTCATTTCTCCTAAATATACTTTTTAAAACCTCTAACTTATTTTCTTTCAACTAATGTGTCTAACCTGTAATTCTTTGTAATTATTTTCCATATTTTCTCTGTAATAATTTTCTGTGTCATTTATCTCAAGGGAATTTGAATGATTCAAACAAGTGGACTCTATTTTTTCATATTTTTAATGACATAATTTTGTTAATTTCATTATTATTTACCATATCATTTTATGGATCCTGCCATACAATAATGCAGTCCCCAATAACCAAAAGCCTGCTGATGAAATCTCTGTACTTAGATTAGTTCTCTGATGTTTGTGATTTTTTCTGTGAAATGAAATTTACCCAGCACAACTGCAATATTGGCTGGTGCAAAAAGATTGCTGGAGGACCTGTGCCTGCGGTGCTTCCATCCCCTGCCATTGCTCAGATAATCAGGGCAGCAGCACATCCATCACTTTTAGCAGGTGAACGGCATCACTGCCTTCTGAAATGAGAGACCTGGAGGCACCTTACCTGCAAAGGGCTATTTACACCCATGCTGTTGGACTGGTTCCCACACACACCCTCTTCCAAGCACAGCTTGTGACTTCCAGCATGTTGTTTAATAAAAACATTACCCAAGTTCTAAATATTTCTGACTGATGTTAATTCTGTTTATCAACAGGTGTACTGTGTTCACTTAAAATTGTCAAGTTACAAAAGACACTTATTTATTCACTGTAAGAAAACTGAGGTGGCTTTTGTATGTATGAAATATGTAAAACTCATGAGTACTTGTAACCAATGCTGCATCCTATACTTTCCAGTTAAACTCTACTTGATAGCATTTTGGTCTTTACACAGTTCAAGTTTTCAGTTACCTTTCATGCCCCGATTCTGCCAAAGTTGTTTTTTTTTTCTAATTCTCATGTGAGAAAAACACAGCTTTCAGTTTTAGCTAGAACTCTTGTTAACCAAAATAACACAGTTTGCCGTTCCTTCCAGATTAATTTCTCAGGCTGCAATGTGGTCTGTGCAGTTAAAAATGTGGCAATAAAACAAATAGTCTTATAAATTCATGTACAAGATGTTCCAAGCATGCAGTCAGAAGAGAAGGAGACAAAGAAGGCTGGTGAAGGATAAAACACTGGGCAGGCTCATTTGCAGTTCTACAGTGAACGCCTTTATGTGGCTGGGGCCTTTCCTTTCCCCTCCTTCCCAAAAGCAAGAGACTTCCAGGAGAGACTGAACTTTAAATTCGTTTTGGCATTTCTTACAGGGAGGAATTTACTAGTAGCTACAGCAAAAAGAGCTGGTGATTTAGGACTTACTTCAACATATTTGCTTTTCCTTTAACTCCTTAAAGGCAAGACTTTTCTTTTACAATGTAGCTAGATACCTTTTTTTTCTCTAGTTTGCGGACTGAGTTAGGGGAACATCAAGAGTTCAATTTACTTGGACTTCTGCAGCAAATCTGTAGCTAAGTTAGAAACAGATGCCTGGGTTCTTCTGTCCCCTGCTCTAACCATGAAACTCACGTTTTTGCTGATACATATGTGATAACTCGTGGTTTTTGAACTGACAGTATTCTGAATGTTTAGGAAGCTGCCCAAGTAGAAGCTGAGTCATTGCTAGATTATATTTTTAACTGGTATCGTCTTGCCTTCCACTCTATCCAGCATCAATTTGGCTCTGTATTTCATTGCAGACCATCCATTTGCTTCTACTTCAGTCCTGCCAGAGTGTGTTTCTAAGCTGCTCTGCAGTACACCTCACTACTTACACAAATCTCTTAAGATACTATAATATACTGCTTAAGAGAAGCTAGCAACCTAAGAGCTACATAAGAGGCAGTTAGGCATCATTTATATCTAGAATATATAGAGGCAGAAATAGAATATATAGAAACTATAGAGGCAGAATATGCCAAACATTATATACACACAAAGATAGCACATGCAAAGTAGATGGCTCCTTAACAGACACATCTGTTATAGTAAAGCCCAAGGATGCTTCAGGCTTACTTTCACACTGACTGTTATTGCCATTAATAAAGTGAGAAACTATACCAACCAAAAAAATGGAGAAGTTATCAATTCCAAGACATTTAATAAAGTTTCATAATTACAGAATGGAAGAATCACTGCAGAGACACATAACAAGCAAGGAAAGAAGCATAGAGACTGAGTCGAGTGGCGGGATTTTTTAGTTGTCAAGCAAATTGGAAAGTTGACTAATATAACAGTTACACTTTGTTGTAGCACAGTGCTAAATGGACGAACACCCTTCAAATACTGGCACAGCTGAATCTCACAAAGATCTGCTCCAATCCTTGCATAATGCAATAAGGAAGCTTTACCACCCTAAACCAAAGGAAACCCAGAGCAGACACTTTTAACAATAGGATCTAACTGTTTCTCTCTAAAACAAAGTCAGAACATTGGCTTTCCACCAAGCAATTCAACCTATAGAAAGGAGAAGCACAGCTAAACCGCCCTGGGAACTCTGACTCAGTGTCAGCCATCCTCCCTGTTGCAGAGGGGAAACAGTTTGCACCACCCTTTTTTCCTGGCACAGCCTGTTTCCTTCTCTCCTGCTCTGGGATGCAGCCCAGCCCACTGACCTGTGAGGCCATGGTGCTTTACATACTCTGACCACCTCAAAAAGAGGATAAATCAGTCCACCTACAGCTCCTTGTGGTCTCATACGGGACAGCAGATACAGCAGGTAGACGTGGATCCTGTGGTTCTCTGGAATAGCACTCTTTTTCCAAAACTAGTTTCAAACACAGCACAACTGTCCTCTAATTTCTTGCCCAGGAACAAATCTACTCCACTCCCTCCTTCTGCTGTCCTACTCCTTCATGAGCCCCTCTCAAGTGAGATCTAACTTTCCTGTCTCCTCTCTGCTGGTTTACACATTGAATCAAACTGGAGACAGAGCGGATGATGATGGTGATCCCCTCCAGCAAATATCCACAAATTGCCTGTGCACCTCAGAGCTAGACGGTGGCAACAACCCAGTTTTGACGGGGTTTCCAGCCCACTGAGAGTCTGAGATTGTTGCAAGATGGATGGCTTCATTAAGCAGGATATTGTACTGTGAGCAATGTACTTGTGCTTTCTGTTCTGCAACAGCCGATTGAGGATTATGGTTGGGGATTCAGAAGTGCTGCTTTAAATGTACAAATCTATAGCTGGTCCATGACTTATTTTCATGAGACTGTATTTTCTCCTGTATTTTGCTACCTTGCAACTGCCATGTTCAAGTCAGAGACTTTCAGCTGAAGGATCTTGTGGCAGTTCTCTTTGTGCTTTTGCTATTTGTTTGGAAGGGGATTTCCAAGCATGGAGGAATTATCATTAGTTCCATCGCTGTATTACTGCCCCTTTGTATCCATATCTCCATTCCAAAGGCGGCAGCAAACAACAAATCAATTCCTTCAGCAATGTTCCATTGCCATTATCTCTACAGAGAGTTGGTATCAGTGGTAGTCTCCAAATCCCGGAATTTTATTTCTTTTGCTTCTTGTGAAGGGGAAAATCTTTTTTAATATTTTTAAAAATCCATTTTCTTCCAGCTTCTGAATCTTGTGGACAGATGACTAAAATATACTGTGGGTTTGACAATGTCTTCACAGTTACTACTTCCAGTTTAAATTGTAAAACTTCTGACACACTCCATAAAAATATCTTGTTTTTCTCTTGTAGTGAATTTTCATTATAAACTGCTTTATAAATTCATCATGAACATAAAAGAAAAAAATCATGAAAGTTGAACACACTATAAGATGTACTTGGCAGCTGCACTGGTTAATATACATGACAGAAAAATTGAAACAAAAGAATTAATAGAGAGTGGGTATGAATATGAATTATGACAGACTTGTTCTAACTCACTAACATTTGACAAAAGATTCATTCTCCAAAGATAACTTTAAAATTATTGGATTTCTATCAACTTAGTATTAGTTATCAGTCCTTTGAATATCTTTTTGAAAAAGAAAGTAGAGCTTAAAGGAAAATTATCGGATTTACTTTCCAATTAAACTCAATAATGAAACACCTATCTAGAGATACATTTCCTTCCTGATGTAGGTCAGGCTAGTAAGAAAAATTTACACTATTTCTTTTCTTAATAAAAATATCTAGGCAAAAAATATATTAATTTTATTAGGATATTTCAGGGGTGGCTGACAAATTAAGACAGCTTGGTTTGGAATGTTTTTATTTCTCAGTTCAAATTACTCTCAGTCAGGCAGTCTCCGCCATCATTAAGCTGTTACTCTGCACCATGGGTGCCAGAGGCAACAGCAAAGGCAATCTGTCTGTGAAGCTCAGGCTGTTGAGAAGAATGGGAATATGAGTCATATCTGAAGTACCAAGGGAAGGCAAAGGGACAAGTTAGTTTCAAAGCAAGACAAAACTCTGTGGTTTTACATTTCTCAACTGAAATTTGCTAATTTAAATTGAATAAATCAATATTTTGGCTTTTAGTTATCATCTATTCTTCAACGGTGGAATTCCCAGGAACTACAAATTCTCATTTCTTTTTTCCTTTTACATGAACACCTGCCTAAGAACAACCTCTCATTTAGACTTCAGCTCTACAGGTCACAGGGGCACAAGAGTAATAGCTTTCCAAACTGCTCAATTGCCAGTGCTGTTTCAGATGATTTATTTCAGATCTGTGAAAGTTCTGGGTCCTGAGTGGCTGGTCTGTCCTGTGAGTCCTACGCCAATGCTAGGATTGGGATGGTGTAAGAAGCTTGCCTGAGATAAAATGGAAGGTCACTGTGCAAAGTAGTGGACTAAGATATAGGGGATCTGGATTCCAGTTTTGTCTTCCTAGGCTTGGCTGCTTGCTGGCTTCTTAAGCCTGTATGTCATTTGTAGGAAGATAAATTTCATATCCACAATGGTGGCAGCCAGCATGCCTTGTCTGTTGGAACAAGCTAGCTGTGCTCCATATACAGCAGTTCCCAGAGGAGCCCAGAATATTTGGGAATGGTGCCTTGGCAAAGAGCTGCTACAAGCAAAAGAATCCCTCTGAAATGATTTTTCTGTTCAGAGTATTTTTCTTCATATTTTAGCCCCTGCAGCTTTATTCATAGTCTTCCAGGCCTTCCAATTTCTACATTTTCCATGCTGGAGTAGTCAGGGCTCTGTGTCATTCCAGATCATTTGCATTTTGGTGTGGTGACAGTGCATCCTTCTGTTCATACAGAACCAGAGCACAGCGTGCAATACAAAATTACAGAAGCTGTAACCGATATGGATTAAATCCTATTATGAAGAATTTTATCTCTAAGCTGTGTGATATTTCCAAGTATTTAACTTTCTAATATATACCACTATTCAAAGCACCACAAATAATAACTGTAAAATCACTCATCACATATGAGACGAGCAGCTACTGCTCTCATCCCATACTGATACACCTGAGGCATGTGAAGTTGGGATGCCTGCAGGAAATGGTCAGCCAAGAGAATTTCGGTGCTCCTCTACTCCATGTTAGTTGCTGCTGACGTGTATGCAGATTTTGCCCCCAACCTGAGTAGTCTGAATGGCTGCCATCTGTCAGAATATGGAAAGTGCAATGTTTATGTCACAGCTGAGCAGTTTTAGCTGCACTATTGCCTTGTGTACTCACTGCTCTGGGTTATGTCACTGCAGTTGTGCTGAACTTCGAGTGCAGCTCTTCCCATGGCAAATTCCAGGTGATTTTAGAAAGCCTTCTCAGGATTTAGGAGGCTGTGGATCAAGTCCCCCAAATTGGTGGTGTTTTCTTCTGCAACTGAGAATAAGAATGAAATTATGATTTTCTAATGGGCTAAAACAGCTTCTGTTGAAGATTTTGGAAATCTGCCACAAGGTCTATGCAGCAGCTGTTGTTAAGTAGGGGAAAATGGTAGAGAGCTGAGAACTGAGATCAACAGCTGCAGAATTATTTTTTACAGCTATCTCATGCTCTTTTCCTTTGTTATGCATCTTTTGGGTTTGTGGTACTTGAGAACAATTTCTCATGAAAGAATCCCACTCCTGAGTCTGAGGTGCATGGTGAGTACTCCCAAGTGACAAGAAGGTTCCCTGCCTTTTTGTGATGAGCACATCCACTGGGTTGAGAGAATACATTTTTTTCCTGTGGCGTTCAATAAATAGTCATTGCACTTTTAGACACCTTTGCTAGGTGATACTACTGAGGAAGATTGCCCAGTAAGAAACAAAGTGCAGCCCCACCCCATCCTCTGTCTGAAGATGTACGCCGCCCAAGGATATACTAATGGAAAACTACCAACCCCTGAGGTAGCCTTGTAAAGTTGTTATCCTCACCTCCCAAAGTAACATCTGGTTAAGGTGCCCACCATGCCATGACAGAAATATTCAGACCCCTACGATCTCTTAAGTTTTGCGTGGAGGCATTGGTGGAGCCCAAATGTCCTTTCTGTGTGCCACCTCTAGTCTCTTTCAAAGTACCAGAAAAATATTGTGTTTCACAGGAATGTCATAGTCACACATCATGGTGCGTCTTTGAGGATGTAGATAGAATTGCCAGGCAAGATTTTAAAACTCTGGACTTTACAAGAGCAATTGAAACAATGTGATCACCTTTGGATGAAAGGAAAGAGGATAACTGCTTGAAAGAGTCCAGCACTGGGCCACAAAGATGATTAAGGGAGTGGAGCATTTCCCTTATGAGGGGCGACTGAAGGAGCTGGGTCTCTTTAGCTTGGAGAAGAGAAGACTGAGGGGTGACCTCATTAATGTTTATAAATTTGTAAAGGGTGAGTGTCAGGAGGAAGGAGCCAGGCTCTTCTCAGTGACAGCCAATGACAGGACAAGGGGCAATGGGTGCAAGCTGGAGCATAAGAGATTCAATCTGAATATGAGGAAAAACTTCTTTACTGTGAGGGTGACAGAGCACTGGACCAGGCTGCCCAGAGAGGTTGTGGAGTCTCCTTCTCTGGAGACATTCAAAACCTGCCTGGACACGTTCCTCTGCAACCTAGTCTAGGTGATCCTGCTCTGGCAGGGGGGTTGGACTGGGTGATCTCTTGAGGTCCCTTCCAACTCCTAATATTCTGTGGTACTGCAATTCTGTGAACTGTGCAAAAACACCAGAAAATGTTTTAAGGTGGAACTCTGTAAGCTTTAGGTATATGTTCGCAATTCCCTCAGATATATAATTCTCTGCTGAATCTCTCAATACATATTATTCTTCATACATATTACTACAGAACAACCCAATTCCAGTCTCTTATCACATTTCAGCCCTTCAATCATACTTATGACATGTTGAAAATTGGTATGTTTTCCACAAGAGGTGGCTGAAAATTTGTTTACTGACATAAAAATGTGAAGACAGGTTTCTGAGAGTCGAGGTATGTTACTGGATTAATCCCTTCTCACACCTTGTGCTTTGTTCTGATGTGTTTCTTAGATAAAAGTTATCTCTGTGACAAAAGAATTTGTCATCAGTTCTTTGTCAGAACACTGTCTGCAGAGAACGCATCATTTCAGAAGCCTCAGCATATAAAATGAAGCTGTTCTGAGATTACACCATAAAAAGTCTTCTAGCACACTGTAAAAGAAATATAAGTAGCATTGTTACCAAAAGTGGTTTCCCGTCATCCACACCTTCATCATCTTTAACCAGTTTAAAGATGGTGTTTGAGAAATCCACACCGAACATGCAGAGGTGACTTATAGAAGCTGGAAAAGTTTTCAAGTTCCTTTCAGTGGTGCTACAAACAGACAACCATTTCTGGTGAATAAGCCTCAGGATATTTGTGTATTCTGCTGGCAAAATGAAACTTATCCCAAAATTCCTAGACCTTTTGGCATATGAGACTTATTAGAAAGCTCTTTTGAATAACTTTCAAATAAAGAATTATCAGTTACGTACATAATTGTTTTATGCAGCATATGATCTGAGTGGTTAGATAGCAGAAAATATTCTTGAATTTATTCAGATAGGTGCTAGAATATTCCCCCCTGTAAATCTATATTGATATGATTATTATATTTAATTCCAATTATCTAAAGTATCAGAGGTCACTGAGAAAAGTATTCCCTTTTCATCAAAGTCTTTAATTATTTCCTACTTTTAAAACAGGAGCTATTGTATTTTTTAATATATAAAGCTTTTTCTTTTCCTCCAAATTATAGGTGAGAGAGTCACCCACTTCAGATGAAGTGATCTACTGTCACAGTCATGATTTCTTTGCTTGGCACACTTCTTTCTGTAGAATTCACTTCTGCCTTTTTCTTACCAAGAATATAAGTTGGTTTTTAGCAGAGATGCTGGAATCAGTTTTTATGAATTTCTCTTTTACTATGCTGTCTTACATCTGACAATCCAGCAAAAGCTCTTCTCTTTTTGATCCATGTAGAATTCTTCTAC
>NW_010176215.1:0-510 GCF_000695765.1 Mesitornis unicolor
GATATGATATATGATACGATACGATACAACAAATTTTTACATAAAATATAATAATTATAAATACCTGAATAGTTGTTTTCCTTTTAAGGCATCGTCACAGAAAACTGTGAGAGAAAACTAAAAATTGAGGGGAAATACCAGCAATTTTCTCAGTGTCAACTTTACAGTGGTTTTTGGCACTTTTGACTTATTTTTGTTGCATTTGTCCAGTTGGGGAGGGGGTGGGGCCCTCTCCTGGAGCAGCTGGGTGGGCACCTGGCCACTACCCAAGGTCAAGCAACCCCATTGGTTACCGAGGGTTCAAATGAGGCTGTGACTTCTGTGTTCTCCTTCCAGGGGGTGGACACCATCCAAGCGTATGTCCCCGATGCACCCTGGTACGACTACGATTCGGTGAGTGCGGGTTTCCAAATGTCCATGTGAGAGGGTGACCTCGTTTCGGCCATTTTTATATCGCCCAAGTGCCCTTCCTCAAATCTGGAAAAGGAAAGGAGACCTGTGGATTGAGAT
>NW_010176216.1:0-2876 GCF_000695765.1 Mesitornis unicolor
GCTGCCTCCGCTCCAAAAGGGCAGAGAAAACTCTGGTGTTTCACCACGCACAGAGAGTTTCCAAAAGAGACCGAAAAAAGCATCTGGCGGCCTTCCCCCCTGCCCCCCCGCCCCTCTCGCTGCCTGGTCGTTGGGGTTTAAAGGAGGTGGTGGAGGAAGGCTCATGGAGTACGGGGGGTGCTGGGCAGGACCTGGTTGTTCCCGTGCTTCGGGACGCTGAGGACAAGCACAACGCAACGCACAACAGGAGCAAACACACGACGCGATGTGACGGCAACAATGGAGCGCAGACAAATCTACACACAAATAACCGCTTTGTGACTGTTGCCAAAATCCAGTCGGCCTCCCCAGTGCCTGTGGGTGCGTCCCCCTCACCTACACTGCAAAAGTGGCCAGAAGGAGGAAAAACAGCCAGCCTGGATCAAACCTGACCCTGCACAAAGATGGCAAAGGGACCCCCAGAATTAGCACCAAACTGGTGACAGAGACACCTTGGCACCCGGCTCTGTGCTGCATTTTCTGCAGCGTGGGCCACGGCTTTCCTGCTCTGCCACAAAGGCCGTAAATCACCATACCCACCACAGGGCCAGCAGAACAGAGAGAGACTTTATTTTCCTGTTTTCTAATGATGTTATCATCTCCCAAGACACATTCAAGATACTTGACACTGTTGCGTACAATGTAAAATCAGGGACGTTGGCAAGAGTATTAGAGGAAAGAACAGACAAAACATAACCATGATCACAGAAAGTGAGTAAAGGTTGAACCCAGCAGGTGGGAAACCTTCCTGGCGCTAAAAATGTTCACATCATAACCTTAAAGCTGAATTCCACAACTGCAAAAACTGCCACGTTGCAGGGAAACACTGCTGTGAACCCGAAGCCTCAGCAGAGGAGCTGGGCGACGGGCAGCTCCAACGCCGCCTGCCAGGTCCGCAGCCTCGCCACTCCCACCTCACGAGGGCTATGGGCTCCCACCAGCCCCATGGTGGGCTCCCACAGGTCACCAGCACCATGGTGGGCTCCCACTGGCACCACAATGGGCTCTCACTGGTCAGCAGCACCGCAGTGACCAGTGACCGGTACAAAGGATGTCCTGGAGAACCGGGGCACCGTGAGCACCAGCCAACTGGGCAGGTTCTGGTGACAAAACTCTCCCTAATCCAGAGCTTCTCTGCAGATATGAGGAGTCACTTCGATGTTTGGAGATCATAGCCGCCGCAGCGTTCAGACAGTGGAGCCAATTAACAAAGCGGAAGCGAGTGCAGGACAGCGGCTCTGGCCGGCAACAACGTGCGCCGGGCACCGGCACATGGTGACTCCTTGCCTGTAGACAACACAGCTCCTGCCTGGTAAAAGCTGCTGGAGAAAGACCATTAGATCTGCGCTAGTCATGGCAGGCATACCACACTGGAAACACAAATTGTACACCTTAACAGTGCGTACAGCCAGACATGACACCCATCCCTGGGCTCGTTTGCGTGTGTTACAGACGCTGTGTGTGTACAGACACTGCAATAGGTAAGGATCTCTCCACCTCTCCTCCAGGTTGAAAGGGAAGAGCCACCCCACGCTGGTGCCCGGAGCGGGATGGTCACTGTGGTGGCACGGCAGCACCGGTTCCCTGTGCCCTACAGGAACCCCCCCATGGCCTGTCTTGTCCTGTCCTGGCACCGCCGCGTTCAGCCAGCGCCGTGCAGACCCTCGTGGCCGACCCTGTCCGCACCCAAGGGAGACACAAGGAGCTCTCGGCAGTGGAAAGGCCCCATTTCCCCAGACCCGCACCAGTGACAGCCCAGTAAGTACAAAACAGCACAAAGTGAAGGATGTGCTGTCCTTCCACACTCCTCCCACCTCAACTTTGCCCTCAGCTTCGACGCACAAAACCACTTCCACCTGGTGCGGCTGCAAACAGGAAGGCACACGGTAAAGCACAAACAAGCCATTTTATTCCTCCATCGCCCCTTCTCTAGATCGTTTTAAAATAAATATAAACTGGTTTTTCCTGTGCTTATTCCATGCGCTCATCTGCATCAATTATGTCCCTTTGTAGCCCAACTCTAACTTTACCGTTTCCCTTTTTAAACCCTTAAGTCCTTTGTCTTCAGTATATTCTCTGTTCTAATTACTTAAAAATCAGGAGCATCTCCTTCTGAAGGATTAAATCAGTTTCCCACCAGTGTTCAAAAATTCACTTGCAATACAAGAGTTTTTCCCCACCTGTAAGAAACGGGGACAAGGAAGAAAGATCAAACTGATGACAGAAGTGGGGGGAAAAAAAAAACATCCCCTTGTAACAATCAACAGAACAGCCAAAAAAGAGAAAAAAGCAAAAAAAGTCACCCAGAATATATGACCATGTAAGCATGGGCACTCTTGCAGAAAACCTAGTCAGCAATCCAAAGCCATGGGAAATTTAAATTAGAGCTAAGGTCCACAATAGCAGAGAAATCTGCACAGATAAAAGGGGCCGCTCAGGTTGCAGGTGTACTTAGTCCAGATCTCTCCAGATTTGCAAAGTAACTTTATTAGTTTTATTAATTTTTTTTTTTTCCTTAAATAATCAAGAGATTCAAGTGTATCCACATGACACGGTAAAGAAGATTAGGTTTTTTTCCTTTAATCAAAATATCCATATGCATGTGCTGCATCTTCCACACGGTAGGTGGATTCCCACTGCTGATTACCGCTCCGGGCTGCGTTCTGCTGTGGTAGCTCGAGCACAAAACGCTCCTGCGGCATCTCGGGAACGCGCGGCTCCAGGAACACGGGGAGAGGAAAGCCCTGAATCACAGGGGAAGCCGGGCGTTGGGCAGGACCCTGGAGGAGCTGACAGAAGGCCTCAGCAGCACACACAGGGTCGAACGCGGTGATATC
>NW_010176217.1:0-1615 GCF_000695765.1 Mesitornis unicolor
CACACAGAGCCTGGCCTCCCCTGCTCAGGAAAGGCAGAGCAGGGCAGCCAGGAGAGCTCCTGATGTCTCCCTTACCGATGCACACGACACTGGACTGAATCTGGATCCAACCACCTCTGCTGTCTTTTCCACTCCAAACATCACGATATGAATGACCCCAGTTGCTGCTAGTACGAACTTTGCTTGAACATTTGACATGAGTGTAGGATGGCTTGAAACCATCAGGGCAGCTCAGTGTCACTTCTTCATTCTTTGTGTAATTCACCAGATTTGGTTCCAGACGGAGTTTTGTATCCCACCAGGGCCTTTGGCACGTTTCTGGGAGAGGTGAAAGTGAGCATTAGTTGGGATGGGGGGGCACAAGCTGGGGCAGGGGTATGTGGTGATGTAGCAGCAATCTCCAGCAATCCCTCCCATCCCCAAAGCAAGAGAGATGGTGACATGTCCATGTGCCAGGACAGATCCCAACAAGACCTGTTGGGAGGGCACTCTCTTTCCATTCTGCTCAGGAACCACTGCAGAAGCTGCCGGCCTGCCCAGCTGGCACTACCTGGTCTCTTGTCTCATGTCTGGGCTGTCCTCTGCAGTGTTTTGCATGGGCAACACAGCACCAAGGAGGGACTGTGGTGTGCCTGCAGCTCAGCAGGGCAGTGTCACAACTGGCTACCAAGGGTGAAGGTGGAGTGGGGACATGAGAAAGCTGCTGCTGTCTCACTTACCAATGCACCCTATGCTCTCCTCAATACGCATCCAGGCACCTGTGCTGCTCCTGCCCCACCAGGCATTGACTTGTTCTCCAGAACTCCCTTGCAGAGATTCCCTTGTGCATTTGACCTTGGGGAAGGATGGCTTGAGATCTCCAGTGCAGGTCAGTGTCAGTTCTTTATTCAGTTGGTAGTATTTTTTATTTGTTGGAAACTGAAGTCTTTCATCCCACTTGGGTTTTGGGCATTTTTCTGTCAGGGAAAAAATGTGAGAGTCCTTCTTAGGGACAGAGGATGCTTAGGCAGGAGGGGGACCCTGGCACCTGCCTGCCACAAGGTGTTTAGTCAAAAGGTGCCCTGGTACTGCCCTGACAGAGGGAAAAGCCAAAGCATCCAGGTGTCCTGTTCCTGGACTCTCACTAAGTCAGGGTGATGTGGGACTGTGCTTACCAATGCACGTGGCAGTCCCATTCCACAGCATCTGTGTCCCATTGTAAATGCATCTGATCTGAGGGACCGAAGGCATAAAAGGCCCAGCACAGCTTAGCCGCACCAAATTGTTCAAGGCATAGCTGCTCGAGTTCGGGAAAAACCGCAGCTTGGGGTCCCAGTCAGAGGGAGCTTCACATCTTCCTGTGTGGAAAGATGAGGGAGAGCCCTGAGGATCCCTGAGCTCTGGCAACATCCTCAGAGGTGAGGAGTCCCCATCCAGAGGGGTGCTGGTCCCCGTTCCTTCAGTGAGGTGGCAGAGATGAGCACCTCCCATGTGAGGTCCCAGACCCCAGGTGCATTGACCCTCCTTACATCCTCAGATGTGGTGCAGGAGGGGTTACCAGCAGGATCCATCAGGGTGCTCCTCTCTCCTCCTCTCGCCCCTGTGAGTCTTCACTGGCACCATTCACCGGCATTCC
>NW_010176217.1:1646-10516 GCF_000695765.1 Mesitornis unicolor
CCATGCACTACCGGCTCACACCCACATATACTTATTTACAGCAAAAAGCCCACTCAGGTTGCCAGTTTGCTTTTACTCTGCAGGTTACACTTGTTGTCTTATCCTCTCCAGCCTCTGCCCAAAATACCTGCTGGTTCCTAGGGCTGGGCACCTCCTGTCCCATATCTCTCCCATTCTCATTCAATACATCTGGGTTAGCAGAAAGGACTAGACAGGGACTGCAGGTACGTATTTAACCAGCTGCATGTTCAGTTGCATTTTGCAACACGGAGATTGGGCAACTGATGGAAGTAAATATTTATATTCATTTTCCATTAGTTTCTAGAGGTGAGTACTGCTGTCTCTCTGCATGGCACTAATTTGGGTCTCTACTTTCTCTACTTGTGCAGCAAGCCAGCAAACTACAACAGCTTCATCATCTCAGTCAGAATAAAGCCCCTGCCAAGTAAATGGAATAACATTCCACCAGACTGGCAAATAGAGCCACAAGTATTTCAGGCAGGTGAGAGCTACTCATGAAGGCCTTTTCAGGGTTACATTTTGCATTTCAGGGCCCAAAATCATGTGCGAATCATGTGGTCTTTTTCACCAGTGGGGATCCTTCCATTTTAGACCCATGGCAGAAATGTGAACAATCATTGCTTGAAAAGAGGCTTTCAGGGCCTGACCTCAAGCAAGAAGCAGTTTGAGGGATTAAACCCCTCTATGGAGACAGCCCTAGGAGATGAGGTGACTGTGAGTGCATGCAGGCATGCCTGGTCTCTCCCAGACTACTCCAGTCTTGATCTTCACTGCAAAGGGGGCTCATTGCTTTTGGGTTTTTAAGTGCTTCTATACCTTCTGGCAGCTGTTACAGTTCCTGCATTGACACAAAACCCAGCGGCAGTGCAGGACATGGAAACCTGCTGGGCAGGAAATGAGGAGGGAAGGAGAAATTCTCCTTTGCATGCAACCTGCTGACACAGGTGCAGATTTTGAGAGATATCTGGGACAGTGTCTACCTGCAGACACTGATGCTCTGCTGCCAGGGGTGGCTGCAGGCATATGCCTTGCTTCCAGCCCTTCCTGAGCCTCCTACCAAAACCCTTAGTGCACTTCACATAGCCAAGCATTTGCTGCTGATTGATAGAACCATGAATGAACCTCTCTAGTGGTTTTTGGCCTCGCGTGGTTCTTCCTTACAGAGGCCAGGGGTAACGTTTAAAAAGGCCACATCTCATGGTTGCTGTTTTAGAGGTCTAATACAGTGCAGACTTTCTGTAGTGCAAAGGAGAATTAGTCTTTGTTTAAAGTTCATGGGTTTTTTTAACTAAAAGGTGAATCTTCTGCACGCTGAAGTTAGGCATATTCAGCATTATAATCACTGACAGGCACTTAAGATTGATTCAACCATTTCCTTAGTTATAGGTAGTTCACTGAAATACAAATAAGTAGGGGCTGTGTAAGGATCTCGATGGGAAGTGCGTGTGAAGGGATCCCTTGGACTGAGCTGGCCACCTTCACCAGGAATCCAGTGAATCCTGATCTTAAACCTGGGCATTTATCAGCCCTAATCCTTTGCCAGAGACGTCAGCATCTTTTCCCTTTTCTTTCTTCTCAGGTGAAAAGGGCCTGGCAGAGGTGCAGTTTTGCTCCAGCACTTCCTCAGTCCTCTTGTCAGTGTCTGCTAGCAGGTGGGATGCTGCTGTGGTCTGGCATGCCATCACATTCCAAATATCCACACAGAATAATCAGAGGACTCTGCCAGGCAGAGCTAGAACAGTGAGAGAAATCAGAAAAGACAGGCAGATGCAACAGCTCATCCCCATCCTCAGAGAAGCCAAAGCCTGGAGAGCGCTGCTGCAGAGATGTGCACTGGCCTCAGAAATTAGCCTGGGAATTAATGCTGTCTGACAGAGGGAATGGGCTAACAAAATAGGCTTCCTTGCCTTGCAAAGGGGCAGTACACAGCAGCTAGACAGCCTGGGAGGCTGCCAAAGCCCATTTACCTCCTGTACGCAGAGCATCCTGCTGGCAGCACCCATGCCATCGCAGCCCCTCCAGGGCTTGTCCCCTACCCACGCCCCTGCTGCTGCCAAGGAGCTGCAGACATGCAAGGTTCCACAGCATCCACACCACCTGCATTCAGGCATCTGCAGCCGCTCAGAGACCTTTCTGGTGGCATTTCTAATGACTGGTTGAGGGTAAAGCCTAGAAGTTTCTGCTTCCCCACAGAAGGGGGAAGAGAAGACACTTCCAGTCCACATCTGTTTTTGTCTCAAGAACTTCGCTGAGTACAAGTCAATCCAACCTCACTTCTGCAATAAGCCCGAGACCAGCAGGCATGTGATTACTGCTTGAGACTCACTGGAAGAAACTAATCGACGACTGTGGGGTGCAGTTGAGATGCACAAGCTGGGAGGGACACAACTGTCCTTGCCCTCTTTCTTACACTCCTTCCCCTATCATTCTGTAACTTTTTCCATGGGAAAAGAGCTTCCTGGAGCAAAGGAGCCTGTGCTCTAAGCCAGAGTGGCTGTTTGTGTGTTTTGGTGGTGGCCACGGGAAGCTGTGAGACGCAAATGAGTCAGAGGGTATCGGATCTTCACCGGACTGGTGCTCACCACTTGTGTGAAGGAGATGGATGTGCACGGGGCACAGTGCCCTGCTGGAGAAGACAGGGTGTTCAGAGAGAAAGGGGAAAGAAATGCTCAGCTTCTAGCCTTGCAGGGCCTATCAGCATCCGGGAGAGTAAAGAAACAGTCATCAGACACTTGTTTTTCATCCTGCACTGTGGTATGCAGAGAGCCACCCACAGGTTTTCCACCCCCAGCTGTAGGAAAGAGGCAGAGACAAGCGAAATTTCAGCATGGAAAATATGGTGTAGATGTGACCAAACAGGGACCCCTTATAATGCACAATGTGTGCTCACTGCAAAATGGAGAATGCTGAATGCCTGGGCAGAAGTGGTAACAAAAGGTTAGTCTATTTGTCTCATATTGCCAAACTGTTATGGGTTTTTTTTATGTTGATGCTACTTAAATGAATACCCTCCTTGTTAATGTTGTTTAATACCCACAAATATATAAAGCATTTTACAGAAATATCTGGACTGCCTGTCCGTGCTGCAGAGGAGTCAAGAGTCTGGCATGTAAAACAAAGCCCAGCATGCCCCAGAAGCAGATGTCAGGGCAGATCAGGAGAAAGAAGAAATAGCTACACTGGGAATTCAGGTCAGGCTCCTGGGTTCAGCCTTTTGCTTACCAGCAAAAGATGTACTTTCTTACATTGTATTGTCCTGTACACGAAGAATAAAAGACATGGTGAAATCTAAGGAGCAGCAGGCAAAGTTCAACCCTTTTCCCATGGCAGCTCAGCAGCCAACGGAGGTAACAGCATAGCACGGTGGAGCCCTGCTGCGTTTGATGCCATGTGCTTGCTGAGAGGAGCTAAGAAAAGCAACTAGTTTCCATCAGTGGAAAGTGGTATTGCAAGCCCTTAAGATGGGTCTTAAAACTTCTCTGTACTCATTGCTAGCAACCAAAGCTACCAAGTAGGTCTTTAAGAGCATTGGGCAGTGTAAGAGTGGGGAAGGGGCAGAAAGGCCTGGGGGCAACTCTGCTTGGGAGCAGAGCCAGGGAAAGGAGGTGGCAAAACTGGTGACTGAACAAGGAAATGGTGGCACTGTAACCTGTACTGCTCCACCGTGCAGGAGGGCATCTGACAGGGTTTTAAGAACAGGAGATGAAGTACTTGTTTCCCAAATCTGTACTCTGGTAATAGGAAGTGGAAGCATGGTGGAGCACACAGTTCACAGCCCTAAAGGTATCAAGTCCCAGGGTGCTCCTCTCTAGCATCTCTTAACATTCGTGTTCCCCACAGGATTTACTCTGGGCACTGTTTGAAAATTGAATCCCACTGACACAAAACCTTTCAGATTGAGTGTGGTCTTATTTTACCTAGCACCTTCCCACTCACCAGCCTTGCAGCTATGCTCCTAGTTAGGGCTCCTTGTCAACTGCTACTAAATCACTACATAAGGCCAAGCAAGGGTGATGAGAAAGGGGCCAGGGTCAGCCTGGACCACAGACGCTGCTTCTGCAGGAAAAATATCGTGTAAGGGGATGAAGCTTTTGTACAGATGCAGCCTCTCAGGGAGGAGAAAAACCCTGAAAGAACAGCACAGCGAGACAATAAGGTGACAATAAGACAATGAGACAATGCGCAGCACTCCCGTGACAGGGTGAGCAGAGCAGCAGTGCTGCACTGGCTCACTCTTGTGTGACAAGTGCCAACCACATCCTCTGTCTGCAGCTGCTCTGCTTTCCCCGGGCTCCTGCCTTGTGCCCTCAGCTCCTGCTGGGTGCTGGGACGTGACTCTGCCATCTGGCCTCTGTTCCCCTGCAACTGCCCCCAGCCCTTCCCCACAATTATTGCCACACCTGCAACTTTTCAGGAACTGGTGCTGCTTTGTTCTTCATGCTGCCAGGGCGTACAGGGCAAGCAGGGGAAGCTGGCCCTGTGATTTCGTCACGCGGGTGCCCTGCTGAATGGAGGCAGCCCCACACTGCCCATCACTCTGGTCCCCACAGCATGGGAGGACTTTGCAGGTGGCTGGAAGGAGACAGCAATGTCCACTGGGAACACCTTGTCCACTGTCCTCACTGGGCTGCTCCCCCTCCCCAGTTGTCCCTACATCTGCCAAGGTTATGGGAGATGCTCAGGGACCACTGGTAAGGGGAACCACTGGGTCATGTTCTGTCCCTATGTCCCCGAGCTCTGCCCAACAGATCCTGCCTCACTGACACTGTTTGCCCCACAGAGGCCCATTCCACCTGAACAGTGAGGAGGGACCCTCCTGCCCCATCCTGGCCACCTCCCTTGTCCCTGTCCCTCTGTGAGAGAAGGCCTGTGATCCATCAGGTCTGGGGATGTGATGAGCCCCTGTGCTGAGGGTGCAGGCAAGGCTACCCGCACTGCTGGGTGCGGCTGCCAGATGTTTTTGTCTTGGTTCCTCTTTTCACAAACACCAAGGTGCAAACTCAGCAAAACCATCTCTGCCACAGGCAGCCCCAGACTCCTCTGGGGATGGAGGGGTGATTGAGATGTGCAGAGCGTGCCAAGAGTCTGCGGGCCACTGGGTCCCCGCTGTGACCCACCACAGGGCACAGCCAGGTCCTGGCCTTAATGTGCATCATGCAAACAAGCTGGAGAGCCACATGATGCTTGGAAATGGTTGCGCATGCTGGCTTAGGAGGACATCTTCGGTGGGGGGTCTAGGCAAGGAGAAGCCACTCTGAGGTGGAGAATATCCTCCACTGCATGTTTAGCCGTTGGTTTTTGAGTGACAGGGTGCTGTGCTCACACTCCCTGCAGCCACAGGGACACATTTCCCTTGAGAATGGGCTCCTATGGTCCATATCATACAGTACAGACCCTGCTGCCACTTCACATCACCAACTAAAGATCCTGGTCTCATTCCCTAGCCTCTATCATAGCCAGGGTATTTAATCAACAGGTTTCTCTAGCTTGCATCAGCCAAGACACGTCTCCACAGTGAATTGGGACAACACGATTAGATGCTAGTTTAATGATTTTTGTAATTTTATCTTTTTTTTTTTTTTGATAAATACTCCAATTCAGAGAGATGCAGAGCAGCTTAAGGTCGCAGCATCAAACCCCAAACAGCACAATTTTCTGAGAGGCCAGGTAACATGTGAACCTGCA
The DNA here is from genome assembly GCF_000695765.1 of Mesitornis unicolor. NCBI lineage: Eukaryota > Metazoa > Chordata > Aves > Mesitornithiformes > Mesitornithidae > Mesitornis > Mesitornis unicolor. Next base: position 7,353 of record NW_010176217.1, read on the forward strand.
GATACCCACTGACTGCTGAGATGAAGGTGTGCAGCCTGTGTAGGAGAAGCCCAGCAGAGACCAGGGGGTGCCCTGGCCTCCCAGCACCAGGGAAGCCCATTTAGGAGCAATCCCAGCACATCATAACTCCTGCCACCCAGAATCTTTTGGGCACACAGTGGCTCAGCTGATGGCTCCCAAGTTTGGTGGGCACCAGCACCCATCTGCACTGCCGTGAGGACATGGCATCTGCACAGTGTGCAAGGAGAGATGGCCACCTCGCGCTCCCAGGGACACTGCCCACTCCCTGAAGGAACATTGCAGCCCCTGCAGAGGCTTTCCCAGCACACATAGGTTTGCTGCCCTCCATCCCAAATAGAGCTTCTCCCCACCACAACCTGACTGATGCCTGAGTCTCTTGGAGCCTGGTATAAACATCAGGTCTAGTCCACTCTGATGCATCTACTCTATCTGGCACACAGTAAAGACACATGGAAACCTTACAGAGCAGCGAAATCTTTGGCGGAAGAGGAGCAAGCACTTGTTACCTGTTTCCTGGGGTTCCTCGGAGACATTGAGGTCTGGCTCTTCCTGCTCATGAGCTGCCAGCAGAGGTGTGAGGAGCAGGAGAAATATCCACCACAGGGCCATGTTTGCGTACGCTCCCAGAGCAGGACTGAGGTCTCAGCCCCGCTGGCTGCCTCACAGCACACCCTTCTGATTGCAGGAGGTGCAAGCACAGAAAGGAAACAGCCCCGCAGAGAAATCACATATGGTGCAAGAGGCTTCCTCATTGGAGAGGGAACCTCCGCCAGTGTCAGCGCCGCTTTCATTCTTCTCTTCTGTTCACCGGGGCAGTTTCACACCCCTTTCACAATCTTGCTGCTCTCTGATCTCATGCCTGAGAACCACAGGTTTTAGGCTTTCTAGCAGGAGCAGTACTCTCCACAACAGCTGGCTTCCTTCCTTTCCTGGCACAGATCTCAGCAGTTCCAGAAGGACTTGTGAGCTGTGCTGGTCTATGACTGGGGTTTTGCAAGAAGATGTAGCTTCCAGACTCACACAGTAAAGTCACACACAGACTACATCAGGACAACACTCACCTTGTTACTGCCTGATAAGGACTGTGATAAAAAAGGACTTCTGAAGTGCACTGATGATTGTCATTACCTGGCCCATGCCATGGGTAGGAAAGCCAAAGTTTTGGCAGAAGTGGCTGGGCGCTCAAGGCTGGGCTGAGAGCAGATGCCTGGGAATGAGCTGATGAGAGCCCCGGGGACCTGCAGCCCAAATGTTGCGGCAAGTTGTGTCGCCAACAAATGCTGGGAGTGGGAATGACCACGAAGGGATGGGAAGGGGGCACAGGCATGGCAGCAGGCAGGGCTGCCAGTGAGCCTGTCTGTGTGGCTGGAGGTTGGTGACCAGACCTGCTGCAGTGGGCAGAGGTAGGCCAGGGCACGAGTCCATTAATTTGTGCTCCAGCTTCCCCAGCCGCCCAGCAGCCCTTGCTGGATGAGCGTGGCCCACATCCCATCTTAAACACGCTGCTGGGAGAAAAACAAGGCCTGAAATCTTGTCTGAGGCTTCACAGCAGGGACGCAGCCCCTTGTGATGGTCTTCCTCTTTGTGGTGCTCTTCAGCAAGGCCTGGTGACTCCCCAGGCTGGGATCAGCCTTTGCTTTCTGCTGATGCATAGCCTTCCCTCGGTTTGCAAACCCTGCAATACCTTTATTCAGTTCCTTTGAGCAGGCCAGTGTGGGGTGGCCCTCTCTGAATACAGTCTCCCCAGTCACTCCAAAAATCTGACTCTGAGCAAAACATGGTAGAAGTCTTGTTTTATGTTTTTTAGATGCTTCAGCAGCCTTTTACCTCTCAGACACAGAGCTGGAGTCTGCCCAGCCACCTTCCTTGTGCCCTCCTATGCTCAGAAAGGCAGCCTCAGGCTCTTCCCTCTTCTCTGTGCTTCAGCTCTTTCTGCAACAGAGCTGACAGGGCCAGTGGTCCCTCATGAGGAACCTGCTTTTTTTATTTCCTTCACTCAGATATGAAGCTCACCCATAGAGAGTTTATCATCCTCAAACACGCTTGCTCTGGTAGAAGTGTCCAGGGGGTTTCAAGTGCTCAGTCGAGACCCTGGCATTGCAGCAGGGGTCATCCTGGGAGGCAGCCAGGAGGTGGCTGAGCTCCACCTCGGGTCGGAGGTTTGTGGTGTGGGTGACAGCAACCGCTCCTTTGCCTCCAGCAACAGCAGCAGCTCGAGTGTCATCTCTCCCTGCCCCATGGTGCCTCTAGGTCTTTCAAGAAATAATTAGAGGGCTGTAAAAGCAAACTGTATCAGTAGGAACAGGTTCCTTATTTGGAGGCTCTTTGGAAAATGAGTAGGGAAATTCCATAAATTAAAAAAAGACTAAAAATTTGTATCACTCTGTGCACCACTCCCATCACAATGGTTGTCAGCTCCTATGTTAACAGCATATGGCATCTCCAAAAGCCCTTCATTACCCCATCTGAAACCTCAAAAGCCATGGAGGAAGTGTGGCCCAAGCAGTTGCCAGGAAGCCCTCTCATTCTCTCAATCTTCACACTTCCCCTTGCTCCACATCAGAAAACTCCAGCCTTGAGCACAACCCAGGCTCTTGCACAGAGGATGGAGGGGTGTTGCAAGCCGCTGCCACCTTCCCCAGGGCGTCCAGCAGCTACGTGCTCTGGTCACACAAGGTAAACCCAGAGCCACAGAGGCAGCTTTGGCTTGTATGCAATGAGGCAGGACGCAGGTGTCCCTGGGCAGCTGCCACTGCCTTCCTTATGTCACCCCATCACGAAGCACACCCAGCAGATCTGGCACAGCCGGGAGTATTAGCAGGGTGTATTTCAGCAGGGTGTAGGCAGGGTGTATTTCAACGAGGTGCATGCAAGGTGTAACTCAGAGGGGTGTAGGCAGGATGTGTCTCAGACGGTGTAGGTAGGTTGTATATCAGCGAGGTCTACACAAGGTGTATCTCAGAGAGCTGTAGGCAGGGTATATTTCAGTGAGGTGTGGGCAGGGTGTATTTCAGTGGGATGGAGGCAGGGTGTGTTTCAGTGGGATGTAGGCAGGGGTGTAGACAGGGTGTATCTCAGCAGGGTGTAGGCAGGGTGTATCTGATCATGGTGTAGGCAGGCTGTATCTCAGAGTGGTGGAGGCC
>NW_010176217.1:10547-12248 GCF_000695765.1 Mesitornis unicolor
GTCCTGCCGCAACGCCGTGGTTCTGGTGCACTGCCACACACGTGTCCCATTTTGCCACAAACCTTGCACTGCGCTGGCATTTGAGCCAAGTTTCTCAGTATCTTGCTACCCCAGGGGACATCACCTCTCCACTGCAAGGACATGCCCTCCTGTCAACCCTACAGACTTAGTGAGAGATTTGAAGCTCTTGAAGTGTTAGCAAAAAGGACTGCAGGCTGCTTCTGCAGGCTCTTCTTTGTGTTCTTTTTTGCTTATCTTACTGAGCTTTTACATCTTACCTGCCTGATGCTACATTTTGTCATCTAGACATGACTTCAGCTCTTTGAAGGGACCTCTCTGTTTCAAGTAACCTCTAGCCCTGGTAGTTAGTCAAGCTGGTTCCTCCTTAACTTTTGAGGCCAGGAGCCCTGAAAGGCTGCCTTAAATCTTTGCAAGCATGCTGGACACTGTGTGACCGTGCTGTTTCTTTTAGCTTCATTTTATCCAAAGCTTCCTTATTTCACACCGTTTCCCCTTTCTGAAGCTGAACAAGATGCCACTGGACTTTTCGATCTTCGGTGATTATGCAAGATCATGGAAATGAAGCATGTTGTGGCTGTCACCAGTGGACAGCCCATTCCTGAGGCTGTGCTCAGCCCAGTCCTGCACAGAGCTCAGTTGCCCATCCTCCTCTCTGGCCTTGTGGCACACGTGGAGGAGCCACACACTGACGCCTTGGCTGGTATTGCAAACTAGACATTGGGATGCTTGAAGACCAGTAATAGATTTATACCTTTCCTCTTACTTTTGGTTGGGATACCTGTTCCCAAAGGTATGCCTGTGGTACAAAGTGGTTTACATCCCTCTTGTAGGGCAGGACACCATCGCTGAGGCCACACCTTGGAGGAAGGGCTCCTGCCTGCTCCTGGACTCCTGCCTGCAGCTTGAAGTCAGTGCTTGCACCCTGTATGATGCTCTTCAGGAGCAGCACCTGGCTTGCCGGTCCTTGTCTAAATCTCCCCTGTGCCATCACTTGTGGATGTGCAAGCTGCTGCTGCGCAGAGACAAGGTCTCACCCCATGAGCATCACAGCAAGGGAAACAGGTGCTCAGGGCTGTGAAAGCCACTCATGGGCAACTGAAGTTCATTCAGAGGAAACCTCATGGCTTTCATTGTACAGATGGGGACACTGAGGCAGAGAGGGAGTCGGTGAAGGGGCTGAGGAAGGAAGGAAGTCCGCACAGCAGACACTGATTTCAGTGCTAAGTCCAAGGATGGCGCCACAACCACAGTGCTTTCCTTCCTCTGGCTGAAAGGGAACCAGGCTGCACCCCAGCGTCTGGTTCTGTCTCTGCCATGAGCGAGGTCACACCAGCCAGGGGCCTGGGAAGTGGCTCCTGTGACCCCCAGGCACCACTGTGCAGGGAGCTGGCCTGTCCCCAGACTATGCCGCAGCCTGAAAGCTGAATCTTCAGCTGTGCTGTGTGTGCACAAAGCTCCCAGGCATTAAGATGAGCAGTGGAGCCACCTGCATGTCCATCCCCAGCCTGGCAGCCCCTGCCCTGTACGGCACAGCTGCTGCATGGAGTCTTGCAGTATTTGGGGATGTGCCACTGCCTGCTGGACGCTGACAGGGTGAGCACAGGCTGCCTGTAGGGGCATGAGAAGGAAAGGCATTCCGTCCCCTTCACAAATATGTGGGCCTTTCTTTCGTACACACAC
>NW_010176217.1:12279-14547 GCF_000695765.1 Mesitornis unicolor
TTGCACCCGGTGCTCCCTGTCGCAGATGTCTGCCCCTCTGCTGCCCTCAGGCTCAGGGCTGCCTGCAACCCTTGCAAGAGAAGGGTCAATCCCAGCAGGCTGTGAGCCCATTTCCCACCGCATTTACTTGAGTCAGTGAGTCTTGCTGGCTGGCATAGCTCGCAGGTCTGTCCTTACATTACATTCTAGCTCAGGCAGGGATTTCTGGAGATACCTCTTTTGCTGTGGCTGCAGATCCCCAGGGCCTTGTGCTCACTCTGGGGCTGCTTGCCTGGCTCTATGTGCACCCCTATACCAGCTCTCCCTGACTATCCTGCCCTGTGCTCCTCCTCATCCCACCTCTCCCTGCCTGTCCAGATATGCGTTCCTATCTCAGCTCTCCCAGCCTGTCCCGAAGGCAACTTGGCAGTTTGCTGGTGCCTCCTCCCTTCCCAGCCTCCCACAGCAGCCTCTCAGAGCTGCAGGCATTGCTTCAGCCCTGCCAGGCATCCAGGGGCCACGGTCACAGCCTTTGCCCTGAAGATGAGCCAGGTCCTGACAACCTGGGCAGAGAAGGTCCAAGGGGACCTGCCAGGAGCCCCTAGCTCGTGGCACCAGCAGGCGTCCACTTCTCAGCGGGCGCATGTCCCTTAGATTGTCACATACATCTGGACTCCCACTGCACCCTTAATCTGTCTCCAGCCACGCTGTGATCCTATCCATTTACTTACCCCACCGCTAGGTCCCATCCCAATTGGGGGATTGGACTAGATGATCTTTTGAGGTCCCTTCCAATCCCTAATGTTCTGTGATTTTGTGATAGTCTCCCACCACCACCCCAAAGCACATGCCAGTATCATGAAGCTGGGCTCTTCTTTGCTTCCCATATGCCGGACACTCTGCTCCCAGGGTTCACCTCCAGCACTTCTTTGCTGGGACCTACTCTGAGATCTGCAAGAAGACCAGGAGCAACTTCACCAAGCAGCTGCTGAGAGCTGCCTGCAAGATGCAGGAGTGGAGGTCACTGCTGCTGCTCCAGGATCCCACACAGGTGACATGGGACAGGCAAGACTGTCTGTGTGTCTTGCTGCTGGTCCAGAGCTGCCCTTGGCCTCGCTTCACAGCTCAGGACATCTGAGGTGGCACTGGTGCTGAGGTGACACTGGTGCTGGCGACTGTCCTGTGCCCACGGAGGGCAGGGGGACATGGAGCTGGCCCTGGTAGGCATCCTGCTACCAGGAGGTTGGGAAAGGACTTTAGTTGGTGCCATAATGAGGCCAGGGACCTGCAGTGTTTGCTAGTGACGGATTGCTGCGTTTGAGTATAGGGAAGTGCCTAGGAAGGTCATGCTGTATGCATGCACCTTACCTGCTCCCGTCTCCTCTGGAGGTGCTCACAAGGCTGTGGGCCAGCACCCATCTGTCTCTCCATCACCACTCACACCCTACAGCACCCACCTTTCTGCTGCCATGTCCCTGCTGAAGGGGTACCAAGGGATGCTGAGCTCCAGAACACAGCAGCTCCTCTATCTGCTCAGCCTGTCCCCAGTGCTACTCATGGCCGTGTGGCCCCATCAGGATCCTGCAGCCTGGGACAAGGCCACCAGCAGGGCCATCCACCCATAGCAGCTGTGCTGGCAGCCACTGTCCCTGCTCATCCCTGTATGCAGCCTTCATGGGCTTCATGCCCCATGGCCAAGAACTGACTGGGACAGGCTATCCAATAGCCACCAACCAGGACCTGCTTGAGTTGCGCCAGATGACCCTGAAGAAGACTTCAGCAGCTGCAAACCCAGCAGACTCCGACACCCTAACCACCCCGCTATGCCTTCCCTGCATCTGAGGCTGCCCCGGCAGCTGCACCCCTCGAGATGCTCCACGTTGGCACTGGCTGTGCAGACAGCTGGAAATCCCCGCTCCCGCCCCAGGGCTGACTCAGCACCTCTCGGGGCTGTTCCCCAGCGCACGGTCCCCTTCCCCATTTGGATCAGCCCATGCACGTGGGGAGAGTGGCCTGGCCTTATGCAATCTGTAAACAGCCCCAACCGCAGCCCCCTCGGAGAGGTTAATTAAAGCAGCCCATGTGCAAACCTTGGCTGCTCTGTACCTCTCCAAGCCAGGATAAGAGCTTATGCGGCTTCATTTCTGGATTCTTTTTCAGCTGTTTTGACTCACTCCACCACTGCAGACTGTTTGTCCACATGGATGCCACAGACTCCAGTGTGGTGGCCTTGCAGCAAAGGCTGGAGCCTCAGGCAGAGCCCACTGATGAATGGGGTGGGTGCCCTGG
>NW_010176218.1:0-20024 GCF_000695765.1 Mesitornis unicolor
CTCATCCAGATCATTGATAAAGATGTCAAAAGAGATGTTAAAGATGTTAAAAGAAGCTGACTGGGAACGATCAACATGGATCTACCAAGGATAAATCTTGTCTGACCAGCCTGACTGTGTTCTATGATAAAATGACTGGATTTATGGATGAGGGGAAAGCCGTGGACGTCACTTATCTCAACTTCAGCAAGGCTTTTGACACTGTCTCCAACAACATCCTTGCATCTAATTTAGGACATTACTGTCTGAATGGGCCGACAACCAGATGAATAAAAATTGGTTGGATGTTTGGGCTCAGAGGAGAGTGGTTAATGGGTTGTATTCTACCCAGAGGACAAATAGAAGGGTCTGGGGAGTCCTGGCAGACACCACGCTGCCTGTGTGTCAGGAGAGTGCCCGAAGGTGGCTAACAGCATCCTGGGTTGTGCTAGAGGGAGCACAGCCAGGAGCTCAAGGGAAGGGATTATCCTCCTGCTCAGCACCTGTTAGACCACATCCAGACACTGTGTCCTTTTGAACTCCCCAGTGCAGAAAAGGCATTGAAAAATTGGAGCCAACTTCAGCCAAGGGCCCCCCAAGATTGTTAGAGCCAGAGCCATGTGAGGAGGAGCTAAGGGAACCTGATTTGTTCAGCCTGGAGAAGAGGTGGCTTCAGGTGGACCTCATAGCAGCCTGCCAGGACCTATGAGGGTGTCTTCAAGAAGATGAAGCCAGGCTCTTCACAGTGATGATAGGTGGATGGACAAGAAACAGCAGGCATAAATTGAAACAGGAAAGGTTCAGACTGGAAATAATGAAAAGAAAAACATGGGAAAACCATAATATTGGGATTTTGTAAAATGTCTTAGGTGCCGAGCTGTAACAGACCATAAATCCTGAATAGTCAGACACCATTTCCTGTGCTTCTGGTTTCATCCACTTCATGTGGAAACCAAAGGTTCTTTACCCACCACAGTGAATTTCCATTGGCTAGAAGTGAATCCTGTGATATAACCCAAATTCTTAATTATAACAAGAGTATTTTTCTGCAAAACACAGCTATAATATTTGAGTTAGTGCAGGATCAATCTTGTGTCCACATGGCGTGGTGCAGAGCTATATGGACCTACCTGCCAGGTTTCCTGTATGGGATAGCCTTTTTTATGTGGCTTGGGCTATGAGTTAGGCTTCTTGGCAAAATTTATGAACTGGGACCCAGTGCTGCAGGAGTGGGTTGCACAAGCACCTGATCACACTTAGGCCTGGATGCTTCAACATCTGTGCTGTGCTCCTTTCCTGTCCTTCTCCTGTAGTTAGCAAGGGAACTGCCACACCAGGTGTACTTGTTTCAACTGGTACAGCCTTGCAGAATGTTACATGTATACATAGTGAGTAAAAGGGTTGGTTTTATTTATTTTTTCTATTTAAGAAAGGCTGAAGCTGGTGTGGTAAGAGAGGTGGAGGATGGAGGAGCTGGGCAGTTCCAGCCTTCCTATTGCAGAAACCCAACACAAAGTTCCTCACTCGCTTCCCTCAGCCATGCAGCCAGAGATGGCGACAGTCATTCCTGCCTGTACATGCTCCAAAATTACTTATAACTCACTGTCTCCTAAAAAAGACCAGCGTTTCAATTCATACATGTATTCCCCGATTTTTGTATGTGAAAGGAGAGTGCCTGGTTCAGTCTCAGGTAGAGCTTGATGCTGCAGCAAAGTGCTGCTCCTTTCCCACCTTCTCCCAGCTCTGCGTTTCCTCCTAAAGATCAGGAAATGCCCTGTTCATGATGATTGCAGCATTAAGGACACCTCTGGACTTTGTCAGCCAGGGGTTTCAGTATGGGCAGAGGGTTCCAGAATTTGGACTTTCAGTTTGACAAGCATGTTTTGCTGACTTTTTGGGTCAGAAGTAAAGATGAGGGGTGGAGAGGGTGTCAGTGTGATTGTGCCTACCCACAGGGATGTTACTATGCCACTTCTGCATGACTTCTAAAATGCATTTCTCTTCCTCAGGAAAGTGTGTCTTGAATTAGTCTGTAATTCTTTATTATTACCCATTAATTATTCTAAAACCAAAGTGTTTAGCTTAATGAGTTTATTACTATAGATCCTAAAAATAGTAATTCTGCTTATTTTGGGGGAATATCAGTTCCCAGGAAGGGAACAATTCAGGACGAGTTATGTTGTGCTAAGTGAACCTGTTTGTCCAAATACTCTCAAAGCATAGCAGGGAAGCAATTAAAAGAAATGTGGTCCCACCCCTTCATTCATGGGTCTGAATAGTTCCCTGGAGGGTGTGTAGCAACACAGATAATTTACTGCTGGTAGCAACAAGTGCATTTCTGGAGGAACGAGTAGCAGAGAAACTGGATTACAAGAGTGGTCCTGAGTCACAGAACCTCCTGGGATGCTCCTGTGTTGGTAATTTCTCAGAGATGAGCTTGGAGTCAAACTAACAACCAGGTAAATGGTTTGGAGGATTTTCATGTTGAGGGTGAGTTTGAGGAAGTCTGACTGTTGTTTATTGCCATTGCAGTGCTGAGCACAGTAACATGAAGGAAACTTGGAGCTGTCCCTCTGCATTGCTAGCTGATGGCATGTCCAGCTCTTCGTATACCCAGAGGAAGACTACGTACAACTGGTGCTCAGAGTGACCTTCATAGTACACTTGTGGTATGTAACTGGTGCCTAGCATTCTCCTCTGCCTCTTGATATAATTCCTTCATTTTTAGTGTCAAGTGAGAAGGAAAATCTGTAGACCTTGATTGTGGGGGCTCTGAGGTTTCTCCTGACATCTACTGTGAGGAAAGGTGAAATACAACTAAGAACTTCACTTCTGAAGGCAAAATCATTGCTGTGTCTGAAAAGCTCCTTCAGTATTATCAAAGATAGGAGAAGGTGATCCATTGTGGGGATGCTGACATGGAGACCTGAGTAGCTGGGCTCTGACAGCAAAGCCTTCACACTTGCTGATTGTCATTTGTGGAGTCCCACTGAAGTGCAGGTAGTTGCTCAACCACAGCTGAATCCAGGCTCTTGAGGGCTAAAGCCAGTTCTGTAGCTGCTTCCTGTGTTGCACAGGCATGGGTGATTTTAGCATTAGACATTAAATGATGCTGGCTACTGGATCAGGGACTTAGAATCACTTGTTAAACCAGGAATGCGCGCTGTTACAACTGAAGCTACATGTGCCTGTTTGCAGCCTACAGCAATGGTGTTGCTTCCTTTGCACTGTTCTCTTTGTGCTAGACTTTTCTATATTTTTCACAGATTTTTGGCAACATCAGAGGCTAGAACTGCTCCATCTGTTCTCAGGTTTCCTGTAAGCTGCACTGATTTGCATGCAGAAGTGCCATTGCTAAGTTAATTCCTCAAGCCTCAGGCCAGCCTGATGGGACAATGGAGTTGGGAGCAGAGTCCTCTCCTGCATATTAGGCAGTATAATTGCACAGCCAAATTAAGGAGGGTATAGCAACTTCTAATTAAGTTTGAAGTTGTCCTGGCTTTGCATGGAAGATTCAACAGTTGACCTCCAGAGATACCTTCCAACTTAAATTACTCTATGATTCTAACAAAAGAATGATATTTTCAAGAGAAACTACACATTTCTTATTCCAGCTCTGAATTTACCAATGATATTACTTAGACTTATTTGCAGGTCAAAGATGAGGAAAGGTCACACTCTTTAAATCTGTGGACTTTGTGAAGCACATTGGTGAGTAATATACCAGTGAGTTTCCTGTTTCTGGCATTAGTGAAATCACATTCATCTTTGTGTGCTTTGAATTTGCCCTAAATTACACATAGAAATGAAAGAAAAATTCACAACTGGCTGGATGCCTCATGCAGACCTGTGTTGACTTTATGGTCACTGCCATCCTAACAGCAGTTGCTCTTGCTTAACCCAGTGAGGTGAAGGCTGGGTTAAGCCCTGTCCCTGGCTGGCTGCTCTCCCTGCAGCAGATGAAAGAGGAGGGGTTTCTGTATGTACAGCAGGTGCCAGGCACACTCTGTGGCTCTTTTATTTCCTCTTCTTGAGGAATTCACAGACGAAGAAGATGGTGACTTGGCACTCGGAGTCGTTCCACTCTCCCGTACTGAGCATTTCCACACAATCCTCGCGGCCAGTGGGGTCGTGAGGCTCTCCTTGCTTCCAATTGCTGTAGTTCTGCAGCGGGGTGTTGTCTGCATACACAAACTGTCCTTCTTTTTCCATGTCGTTGAGCCCAATGAAGGCTCGGAAGAGGCCGCTGTCAGAGATGTAGTCAGCAATCAGGGCATTGGTTGCCTCATCTTTAGGCATGGCCAATGTTCCTCCTCTGTCCCTGCAGTGGATCACGGCTTCTCTGTAGTTCTTCTCTTCTTTCACAATGTAATAGAATTTCTCATCTGTCTCCCTGATGCCTGCTATAACTTCAAAGGGGAGAAAAAAAATTGCTTAATGGCATTTCAACAGATATTGAAGATGCTTCTGTTCAGTATGACAATGAGATTATTTTCATATTAGAATTAATAAAATGGAGAAAGGAAAAGTATTCCCAACACTGAATTTGTGATGAACGATGAGGTTGTGATCAGACACTGGTGATACTAAGGGGAGTGACAAGCACCTTGCACAGATTAGGACAAGAACTGTTCAGTCCTGATTGGCATGTGTCTCCTGTGACACTTAAGTTTTACGTCATGGATATCTTGTACTAATCAAATCAAGATATGCTAAATGGTCAAATAGCAATGTCTAACTCTGTATCACCCCTGTTGCTTTGCATGGTTTTGAATATAGATTGTGAAAGAGTGCCCTGGGATAGAAACACAGGGGTATGAATAGCTTTTCAGGCCTTTTCCATGTAGAAGTCAATGTGACTGCTAAAATAAGACATTCTAAATACAACCTGATATTCAGAGTAGCTGTAGCCACTTACTGGCATTGACTAGGAAGGGAACTGTGGCTTCTTAGCAGCTTTAAAAGGCAAACTTCTCAAGCAGCATGTGTCCTAGTGAATTCAGCATTGCCAAGGAGCATGGCAGGGCAGCTGGAAGTTGATAGCCCCTGCTGATGGGTTGCTAGAGTGGTCTTGAGCAGAGCTTTGGCCTGGGACAGATAACACTTTCCCAAACAATTTAGGAGTTACCCCAGGCACAGTTTAGGAGTTAGTCTCACAGTTAGAGAGATACTCCTGATAACATGGCATTCAGTTTTGTAGGATTTAGTAATATAGATGAGGGCTGTTCTGTGTTGGCTGCCCACAGTGCCAGAGAACAGTCTGAAACATGTTTAATTTGCTGATACAGATCTAATCCTAGAAGCAGTGGTGGAGGTTTCTCAAAATCTCTGCTATGCCAGGAAACACGCTTTGTTCCTTTCAGTGAGGACAGTTTGCAGCGTCCACCTGACAGCACTGTCTGCAAATGTGGCTTTTTACAACCCATGTGTGGCTCCCTTGTTACAGGAACATCATGCTTGCACTGAGGGGAGCCCTAGGAGCACCATGTCTGCAGCCTTCCTGTGCAGCAGAAAGATCAGAGGTGCCTATTGCTTTTCCTGCCTCTCTGCAGCAGATTGGCACAAACGTTTTCCTTTCATTGCCTGAGTGACTGCAGGGCCTGAGCAGACTGACAGCCCAAAGGTGGTTTGCAAACTGTGCCTTGTGCTTTTCATGATTCTTTGTGTTGTGGTGTTGATCATTTCTGTATTGTTTTTGCTTTTAGTCATCTGCTGCTTATATTCTTACAGGTGTAAGACTGTCTCTTTTCTGTGTGTTTTTGGTGTGCCTCACAGGGTGGGTCTCTACCATAGAGCAGAAATGGTAGAGAAGCAGCAATGATAAATGCTATAGGAGCCAAACAGATCACATCAAATACATAATGATCCTTACCATTCTTTAGAAACTTGATGGACGTGTTAAGACGAGCAACATTGATATTCAATTGTCCAACAACTCTGCGATATCTTCCACAGTCACAGACGGTGCCTGATACAACACAAAGGACAGAGGATTTATCGGCTTAGAAACATTTGTGTGTGTGTATGTGGAGGGTCATTTGTAGCCCACTTCCAAAACGTCTGAAGACTTGGCCTACACTTGCAAAGAGCCAGTCTCAACCAGCCCTTCTGACCATACTTCTGTTGAATAATGCACTTAATATTTTGGCTCTGCACACTCCCTTCCTAACTGGCTTGAAGATCCTTACTTTTAAAACATGAATGGAAGAGTTTGCCATCTTCTTTCCACCCATGTCAGTGTAGGATTTGCATATCCTCTGCCGATCATCAATTCCATCTGGCTGCGGAGATGTGGCTTTTCATGGTGACCACTACAGCACTACATCTGAATGCCAGAGGTCTTCCTCTGTGTCCATGGACAGCACCGGTTCCCTGGCCTGCTAACAGGAGCAACAGCATCTATGAAATGGGGAACTGCTGCTTTCTCAGTGAAGGAGTTTTGTGAGTATGCAGAGAGGTGGAGACTGGCAAAACGTTGGCAGAACCATGTTAGTGACCTACTGCATGCAGCTGTGATGCAGAGGAAATAGTCAATAGTCAAATAATCAATAGCTTTCAAGCACTGAAGTCTCAGTTATATTTTTGTTGGTAAATGGAAGTTTGGATTGGTGTAATTTTTTTTGTTCCTCAGTTATTCTCAGGAAGCAAATTTGTTGCTGATGGTTTCTCATTGAGACCCAAACTGGCATTTCATATGAAATCTCCTAAAAATGAACACAGCTGTACATTCCAGGTGGGAAAATATTCAATATTATTAGGACTGAGAAGAACATTCTTGGTTATCAGATCCAAATTCTTCTCCTATAAGCAAATGTGTTGCATTCATCTGACAACAGATTATGCTCTGTCTAAAATCACTTATGTTTTTTGTCCCCATGCTCCTGTTCGGAAACTCTCAAAGGACTTAATTTCTTTGGTACTCAGAAACCTTCTTTGAGTTTCTAGTATAAATATACTCTTGGAGTGTTTATATGTTAGTTTTTATGATATTAAACATTGCCCATTAATTTAGGTAACTCTTCGCCATATTTTGTGTACGTTGGTGTATTCAAAGCCATCAGTCATGCCCTACCCAGCCTTCATTTTGTTAAACAAAACTTTTTCAGTCTCTTCCTGTTCATTTCACCTATTCTCAAGTTTGTCCATGAGCCTCAAAATTTTGTGAAACTCCAGACAAAACAACCCTGAAATCAAAGACATTCTGCAGAAAAACATGCATAGCATACCTGCTTTCCCCTTTTTTCCAGACACGCCTGATAAGCCTTTGGCTCCTTTGTCACCTGAATAAAGAGGAAAATACATTCTCAGATCTCAGACAGTGCACATGTCAGGGGAGCGTATTTGAAAAAAACCTGTTTAATAATAAATTAAAGGTGTGCTTCTGATAGGAAGCCCTGATGTGCTATACTGGCAGATGTGCCAAGTCAAACAAACCATGATTAATTCTGGTGTATGGAAATAAGGAGAACCCTTTAATAGCTAACTCAGTGATAACACAGGCATCTCGTGTGCTGCTGGTTCCTGGTACCACTTACTTTAAATATAAACTGCACAATGATCCCGAGAGGCTGAAAGCACTCAAGAAATCTGCAGGAGGTGAGATCTGGGTTTTCTCATTGCCTTGCAGGACAGAGCCCTTAGCTGGGTTCAGTAGCTCCGTGTTGGGATGAGGCACCAGATGAGGCTGATGTGCACTGAGCCACTGATTTCACGCATGCAACAGATTTCAGGTGCAGACATCTGCATGAAATGAGGTCAGCAAGGAGCAGTGCTTCATTTCAGACACATGGAAGTGTGATTTATTTTCATCCAACTGCTTCCCTCTTCTGTAAATCATAAAAATGACAGAAATACTTCTTCAAGTGCTGTGCTACTATATAAGCGGAGGTGACCAGCTTTACAAAAATTCTCAGCTGTAATTTGAATCAAAACCAGCTTGACTTTATCTGAAATTCATGACAGCTCTTCTTTTATGAATTAAAATCTTCAGAGGACAAAAAAATACTAATGCTTGCTCTGCCTTTTTGATGGCCATGATTTGATGTGCTTTTTCCGTAATATGATTGTGGGTTTTTAAAAAATTAGGAGTTGGCTGTCATTTTAATTAGCACTGTTTGGCACTGCACACTTACAAACTGAAATTTCAGCTTTATTAAGAACCTCAACGTTTAATGGTAGACTTGAACAGTGCATTAGTGACCTTTGGTTCTGCAAATAAAGATAGAAAATGAGAAAAACTAGAAGGGGACAATAAATTGTGCATTCAGGTTGAGAAGAATGAGAGAGCTTGATTTAAAGGCTCAGATTTAAAGATTTACTTACAGATAAAGATAAACAATTTGTGGGATTCTTAAATTCTAGTTTCCTTAGGTGCTTGAAGACATCTTAGGAGATAACTATCTGTGTTATCATTTGTCTAGGTACTTCTGAAAATTAGTTCCTCCGGCCAAATTCTTTTGTTCTTCCCCGATACTGAGGCTGGCTGTAGGCCATCAAAGGTTTATTAAAAAACGTTGGCTTGAGAAGCTCCCTGGAGAGGTTTTTCCACTCACTCACCCACATGCTGGGGTTGATGCACTGCTTGGAGGTCACAGGCTTCCCCTGGGGATGCTGGAGTCCCTGCTGAGCTTTCAAGGCAGGTCTCCCTGTGGCAGAAGTGATATTCTTTCTGAAGCAGCTGTTTAAGAATACTGGAAAGGAATGGCTGAGCCTCTTCTCAGGCAACTAGAGTATAATTTAATGAAATTATTGCCCAGGTAGACCCGGAGTCTACCTTGATTTGCAAGGAGTAGTTGTCCCTGGTTAGTGCTGTCTTAAAACTCCCAAAATTCTTTCTTTGCCAAGCTGTCCTGTGCATCACTTGCTCACGTCTTCTGCAGCAGTGCAGGTGATGAAGTGCGGCATCCTGAGCAGCAGCAGAATACTGACTTAGGCCTTCAGCTGACAAATTTAACTTTCTTTTTTAGAGCTCTCGGAGGGTTTACTTCACGAAGGCCAAATTTCACCCTTCCTCTTTTGCCATCAAAGAGGATTCATTTCTTAACTTCTGAGGCAGATTATTATAGCCAAGTACGTCTTGATAGAGTGCACATGGGAAATAAAACATAAATATTTCAGTTAGCTCTCGTCACCAATCTTTATGCGTAACTTACTTGGAGAGCATTGGCCACAGTTTTTATTTGATATTACTCCATTCCTGGAACTCTCACAGAACACATATTTACCTTGAGGGGAAAAAAACAAGAAAATTCCCATGCCAGAGCTTACCCTTTCCACCAATTGGGCCAATTTTCCCAAGCATTCCCTGGTCACCAACATCCCCCACTGGTCCTTTGTTTCCTAAAAAAAGAAATAAAGAGGAAAAGAGTCTGGATGTTTTCTGACATTTTTTTCCCAAGGCACCATTTAGGTCTCTACTGCTGCTATTTTCCCTGAGCATGGCCAGTCTGCATGTGTGTCAAAGTCAAAATGAGTGGGGCCTCGAGGATGGTTGGAGGAGGACAACGCAGATTTCTGCTACTGCAGGATACAACAGTAGGACACTGCAAGGCACCTGAGTAGAACTGCCTGGTCAAATGCCCCACAGTGTCATGTTTTCTTACAGAAAATACAAACTAAAACTGCTAGTAAGTATTCAGATTTTGATTTTACTTCACAGCCAAACTAGGCTAACAGCAGGTTTTATTTGTTTGGTTTGGTTTGGTTTTTTTCCTCCATCCCAGACAAAAGCCTTTTGTTATTCCTTGAGGTAAAGTCCCTGTGGCTCTACTGAGAATCCTTCTCAAAGCAGGACTGCAAATAAGGAGCTACTTGCTGCATGTGCTTTCTCAGTCCTCAGAGCACCAAAATAATGGATGCCTTTTTAATTGATTCATAGTTTAAGTTCTAAAATAGCTGAATAATGTTAACAGCCCAATTTGGGGAGGCTCAGTTCACACTTTGAATTTAACATCGGTAAGATGCTTCATAAATGGATGGTTACTTTGACTCCCTTGTATCTTACCTGACCTTTTTAAGGTAAGAAGTAAAGTCATATGAATGCATTTAAAAATGGAAAAGTTTCTTTTTTATAACAATAATAACAGGGTGATTTTACAGTTTCTATAAAAGTCAAAATGTTCCTGATTATTCTTAAACCACTGTCAAGAAAGAAAGACTATGAATATGCATTATCATTGAACTCTAATGACAAATTAAACTTTTGCATTAGAGTATGCTAACAGGGCTGACCCCATCACATCTGGTGTCTCCAAATGCTCTGCCCCACGCACTGTGTGAATATGGGGTATGTTTAATAGGGCCAAGTCCTGAGGCATCCTCAACTCTTGTTCTCAGCTCAGATGCTGTTTGATCAGAGGAACTTTGTTTCTCAGCGTATGCCTCAGTTTGCTTTTGTTCAAAATAAGGACAACTGAGACTGAATTTTGTTGAGCATCCTGATATATTACTAGGAAGTAACTCTCAAAATTCAGTTTCAACTAAAGGATCATTTCAGTAAGAGAACAGTAATCTTTCTGATTATACATACAAACTGTTTAATTATTATACATGTGATCTGGGTCTTCTGGATCTCACTCATGACAGCCATTTGGGAGAGCAGAAGTAAACATACTGGTTTACTACATGACTGTTTAAATTTAAATTACCTTATGTAGCTGTTGTACATATTGGTAGGAATTGCACCAAGCTCTCTGAGTGTTGTTAGATTCACTGATTAATGTTTGACAGGATTGTGAAATCCACTGGTGCAATAGGACTGAAAAGCATTAAACATCACTGATCATACACAGTTGTGTATAATGATATTCATATACCAGAAACAGCCAACAAACTGCCATAAATACCTTTAGGTCCTTTTGGTCCAACTTTGCCTTGTTTGCCCACTTCTCCTCTATCTCCTTTTTCACCTTCCTCCCCTTCCAGAAAACAGAAAATAAAGCATCATGGTACATTTCTCTTAGTGCAGTAAATGTAACTATACATCCTCAGAAAGTAAAGTTTACAGCTTTTTTTTTCTTCTGATTTCTTTTTATTTCACATTGTAGTAGCCATGGGTTAAATTTCCAGAGAAGAGCTGATGAATCTGACCATCATTAGGAAAAGCTGAAAACTTTCCCTTTTGTAGAGGCTGTTCCAATATAAGGATTATACATCACCAACCTCTAGTCCTACCCTTTAAGCTCTGTGAGCCATAAAGCAGATAAATAAGCCAGTGTTTCTCTGTTATGAAACCTGTACACACATGGGAGAACTGCCAGGGGAGGCAATAGGAATTTATTAATTGTTCCTAGTGAATGTTCATAGTGAGTCTGGGTTTAAGGTATGCAGATGCTTTTGGAATGGGAGGAATGTAAATATGTTGAAATAGATCTTAACACAGACCTTAGAGCTTAGTATGGTAGAAGTCTCGCCTTCAGTTTTTGACAGGTGACATTTACATGTTGGTATAACAAATGTGTTTTGCAGTTCCAGTGCTTTACTTTAAAAGTGTCATACACAGAGTATCTTTAAGAGGTAAATTCAATGCATTCATTACAATAGTGCAGGGATTTCTCCAAATGAAATCAAGCCCCTGTTACACAGGCTCCTGTACGGTACTGTTTAAGTACTCTTACTATTGTAAGAGACAGTCTCTCATTGAGCAGCTTACAGTCTAAAGCAGCAAGGCAGCAATTAGAAGTGTTACCATCTTCCTCAGGTAGCATACAATTTCACTTGATGTTATGCAGGAAATGAGAGGCACAACTGGAGTTGATTTTCATATCTTCTACTTCTTAGTTTTGAGCCAAATCCCAAGAACATCTTTCCCCTTTGTTCTTTTTAGACAAATGCTTGGGTCGATAACAACCCCTGCACCTCCCTGCACCAAACCACCAGCACTGAATATGGGCAGCTTTCCCAAGCCTCCCCCTGCTCCCTGCCCTACTCTGTGATAAGCCTTGCCATGCAGTGGCAAATCTGTCTGGGTGTCAGTAAAAGAGAAGTGAGGACAGAAGAACAGCATTATGTGGCAAGACCAAAAACCTGTCTCACTGAGGATGGTGCCTCCAGCAAAAGGTGTTCAGGGTGCTGGGTGTGCTGAGGGTGACTGTTCCCCAGGCAGCCACTTCCAGCCTCTCAGGAGCAGTGGTTTCAGGGCTTGCCTGAGCCAAGCACTGCATCCAGACCACTCATGAACAGTGATTCTTTCCTGCCCAGATTAATCTCCTGCCTTTTAAACGCATTTGTAGTTTTGGCCCCTATAACATCCTGTGGCAAAGAGGCCAATGATTTATTTATGTATGGAAGGAGGAAGTAGCTTCCCATGGTTGCTTTCAGACCAATCATTTCATTGGGTCTCAGTCTTATTTCCTGAAAAATACTGCCCACTTGTACCTGATTTACCTTCTCCTACTTCTATAGCCACAGGTAGCATACTGTGAGCTGTTCTGTGGGATGATGAGAGATGAAGAGCTGTGCATATTAACTGCAGGATATAAAATGTAACATTAGCTGTTTGGCTACTTTCCATGTCAGTTATGGGGACTGGACTGAGTCTGGCCCTGTGTGCCAAAGCAAACTTCAGTGTTGGGACTCTTGTGGAGGGCAGACTTATCCTGTCAGTCAGGATGCCCTTTGAGAGTGGTTGCCAGTGGTCCAAGCTAAGGAAAATAATGGTCTGAACTTCTGAGTTAGAGGGAGGAAGCATTTGCTAAAGGGAGGGACAAGGAGGAAACATGATGTGGTGTGTGTGCTCCTCACTCAGTCACTCTGTTAAACACCAGATGCTACAGGACAAAGTAGGAAGGTTATAGGGTTACAAGCAGACAGCAATAAGAATTTTAAATGTATCTGTTTTCACTGGTTCTTAAAAAATACTGGAAAAGTCAGTATATATTTCTAAAAGCCAAGCTCCTTAAATATCCAGTTGAAGCTGTGGGTCTGGGCCTGAAGCTGAGGGAAGGATGTTTGCGGATACTGGGTTCTTGTCTAGACATCATCAAACAGCAGAGCCAAAGAAGGTGCAGTTTAATTTTTGCTGTTGACCTCAGCACTAACAACTTTACAACTGAGAAACCAAGACATTGTCCTTTCCACACCCATCTATGAAACCCTTGAGAAAACCGTAAAATTCACTTCTTGGTAGTTCAGAAATTCCAAAAAGATTCCCAGAGGCTGACAAAGGGCTTGTGAACTGAAATTCCAGGAGGAGGTTAAGAGCTGATCTGATCACAGTGTGCAAACCTGTACGGGGGGAGAAATGTGTGATAGTAGAAAGGAAGCAGGGTGTGAGTCAATGGCTGGAGAAGCTGGATGAGTCCTGACTAGAAATGCAGCACAGGGATATTTAACAAATGGACCATGCTCTCCAGTAGGAGGGGAGATGTAGGAGGCTTTCCATGCCCAATCTTTCCCTGTGCAATGAATTCCTTTATGTAAGAAATGCTGTAACTCTAAGCCTGGTATAGAAACTGCTGAGGGAGTTTCTTTGGCCTGTGTCACACAGGAGAACAAACCAGGTTCCTGCGGCCCTTCCAAACCTCACCACCTCTCTAAAGCCAGCCAGTTGGATTCCCCGTGGCTTGCAGGCTGCTCTGTTGGGTTAAAGGCTCTAGAGAGACTGTTGTTTTCTGCAGAAAGAAGATCTCTGTGTGAGAAAAATGCTTTTTTGTTTGTTTGTTGGGGTTTTTTTTTTGTAAGAAACATTGCTTAGACAGTTAATCTTAGAAATAGAGCCCAGGAAAGAAAGTCAATATACCAGCGGAGAAGCTGTGATTGCTTTCTGAAGGTGTTTTCTTCCAATCTCAAGTTTCGACATTCTGAGCCACTAAAAGCTGCAATGTTTTATTCTGAGAGGCTTTGGAGCATGTTTTTCACGCATGGGGCTGCTGGAGATGAAGCCAAGTTGCCCTTTATAGGAGATCAGACTGAGAGCTGACAGATGAAAGGGGTAAAAGGTTTGGGAAAGTTTGTTCTGGAGATCTGGAGGGATTAGGGAGTGTCTCACCTTTTATTGGTAACACCTTGCATAGACCACATTTTTGCTCAAGCCCTCTAAAAGCCTAAGGGACAGGGAAGTAAGATCTATCACCTGTCTCATCTTGGCATAAAGCAGCCTGCCACACTTTGCCTTGGTTTCCCTACCTATGAAAATGGAAAGAATAATAATTTGCCTCTCTTTAAGAGAGTGAAATCCTACTTTGCTCCCCATATTGCATCTGAGAATGGGTAGGCCATTACAAAGCAAGGGTAGACGCAAACAGTATGAATTAGTGGTACCGCCTCATTGTTAATTTAAGACTGGATTAAGCCCAGTGCTTGGTAGTACGATGTTATAATTATAAAGGCACTGTGTCTCCTTTTAGCTGTTGTGTGCGATGATCTCAGATATTTGGCAAGAAACGCGAACTCTTGGGTTATGCTTCCCCCATGTGGTCTCACTATGATTTGCAACGAAGTAGGAGCATTTGTGGGAGGCTGGTTGACTCTTGGGCAGGGGTTGCGTTTGCTTCATCTCTAATTTATAATAAGCATCTCCCTTTCCTCTGGGACTTCATGTGGACAGGCTTCCCACTGTATTAGCCACTTCTTTGTAATCTGCCAGTGTCCTGGTTTGAGCTAAATAGAACTAATTTTCTATTTAGTGATTTTACTTTTCAGCTCAGTCTCTTTTAAGTGACTGAACTTGCTGAAAACTGGCAGCATGTTTTCCCAAACAGCGCTGCTAGAAGATATGCTCAAGGTCAGTTGTCTCATCCTGGGTGCTGTGTCTGCGCCTACGGGGGGAGAAGCAGACCCAAAACTGACCAACGAGGTATTCCATCCCACATACGTCATACTCGGGATAAAACCGAGAGATCACGAGGGTCTTCGCTGGTTTTTTTTGCCTTTTTGCCTTTTCCACTGTTCCATCTCGATCCTTCCATCCGTCTCGATCCTGCAGAGGCCGAGGCCTGAGCAGAATCCTGCTCGTTCGTCTGCCGCTGATCCTGATTTGTGTGTCCTGCATCCTGCTCCCACTGCTGCTGAGTTTGGTCTGGGACTTTTCCAGTGCCCGGCTCTGCAGAGCCTCTGGTGACGTATTCGTCATTGGGGGGGAAGGGTGGGGGGAGGATTTTATATTGGTTTTGTATATATATTTGTACATATCTGTATATATTTCATTATTTTCATATTTACAATATTATTCTGTAGTATTAGTATTATTGTTTCATTAAATCTGTTAGTTTATTTTCCAACCCGTAAAGTCTCTCTCCCTTATTCTCTTTTCTCTTCCCTTCTGGGGAGGGGAGAGGGGTTAACAGAGAGCGTCTGTCCAGGATTTAGTGGCCGGGCCAGCCCTAAACCACGACAGCCAGAAAGAAAACCAAAATCTAAATCCTGCCAGTACTATGGACTGGGTTTTTCAATTTTGTATTAGTGTGCTTTGTGCAACAAGAGTTTTCTTATAGAAAAAAAGCCCTCTGATCGCTGACTTCATATGCTTGTAGTCTATACCTAGAGGTTCACCTCTCCTTTGTGCTGCTTTACACTTGGGTTAAGTTTTAACCTAATTAGCAGGTTGTCACCTTAAAACTGTGGTTGCAAAGATGTCAGATAGTGCACTGCACTGACATCTGAAGCATGTATGAAGCACATGGAGCTGGTAGCTGAAGCAGGACCACTGCTCAACCTTCTTAGTATTCCCTCAAGCTGATTGACTTCTTCTGTGTCACAGATTTAAAATACCAGAATATGAAAGTGAACACATGGAACAATAAATTACTAAACTCTTCCAGCATGGGACTGTGCAAGACAGAGGAAAGCAGAAGCCATAAGCAATAAATGAGTTTTGCAGCCATTAGGAAAATGTAATTGTAATTTAGAGGGAACAAAGCCACTCCTTCTCCTAAAAACAAGCTCAGGAAAATGCTGAAAGTCTAATGATCAGCAGGATTTTTAGGCAGTTAAAAGAGTCTTTGCCCCTGTAGGAGTTTCACTAAATAGCACAATGGTGAGATGTTATATTTGGTAAGAATTTGCTGACCTTTAGGTGACTTAATATTTCCCTGATGAATCTTTTGTAGGAAATTTATCTGGCTTGTATTCACAAATGGAGGCAGTTTTCAGGTTAAATTGCTCATATATGTTTAGTGACTCCCCAAACCTTGTGTGAAGAGTATGGGTGATTCCTGGGTGTTAAACTGAAGGGATAAGGACATGTGCATAATTCTGAAGCTTTGAGACTCCTCCAGGAGCAACTGAACGCCTTGCCCTCCTGGAAGAGCCTTGCAGATAGCCACAGGATTAGCTCTGCAGCCTGGGGACATGGAGTGATCCTGAGCATGACAAACCCGTGGAGCACTTGTGTACACACAACCTCTATTGAGAAGTTTTGTCACCAGAGGGAGTCACAGACTCCAAGAAATAAGCAAATACAGTCCAGTTTGTCCTTCCAGTGCACAAGCACGTCACAGCTACATCAATGGAAAGCCTCAAGATTTCCTCTTTTCTCACTTTCGGTCTTTTTAGATCTTTAGCAAATTTGCCGTAGCAGTGGGGATTCTTGCTTTCAAGCTACATATGGCTGGTGAGGATTTCTTGACTTCTTCCACATATCTGACACAAAGTCCTCTTCCCCGTCCTTCCTCCTCCCTCCAGTCCCCAGCACCCACCTGCACACCTCCCTCCTCTCTGCCTGATGTGGGGCATTCTTCTGACCCTGTGTGGAAGGAATTCAACTCACTAAACAGGAGAATATCAATAAGGCAAATACCAGTTTTTAGTGAGTGAGCTGAATCAGCTCAGTGAAAAGTCTGATGAGTAAACAGCCGAGCCAGCACAAGGTGAAGGGAAGACCATATGGTCAGAGTCATAAATGAGAAAGATGTTGGTATTCGCCTTTTGGCAAAAAACCCAACAGACAAGTGCAGCTGTAAGCGTGCACCTGTAGCCATAGCCAGTCCCCAGGTGCCCTGCAGGAACGTGCAGGGCTCCACAGAACCCACCGTGAGAAATAAAGCATTTTGCTCACAAGTTCTGGGACACGTTGTCTATTTTTCACCCAGCTCTAAATTAGTCAATTAATAAATTAGTCACCTTCCCTGGTGGTGAGGAAAGAATCTTCAAGAATAAACTGGATTCTCTGCTCCCATTTCCAGTTTCCACTTATAAACATCCAATGACTTTAGTAGAAATACCCTCTTCTTCCATTGCATTGCATGAACCAGACCCAAGCCTTCAGTAGGGTCAGTGAAGCTCTGCTGACTTGTATCACTTGAAAATGTGGGCCTTTGTGCATGACTGGGGCACACATTATTTCTTTAATGACACAAATAATTTAAATTACTCCTGATTCTCTTTTTACTTGGTCTGCCCAATTTAATTTTTCCAGCCTATTCCCCTGCCATTTTGACATGATCTCAGAGACCCATGGATTACAGTGGCTTCGGTAAGGAATCAGACTGACATTGGTAAGATACAGACCCAGTATCTTTTGAATGTATGTGTTTAAGTCCCCACATACATGCTTTGTAGCTCTGGCTGATAAACTTCAGAAACTTAATGTATACTAAAATGAGGAAGTCTAAAAGACATGAAAAATAGAATTATGTGTTGAAATTAAAGGGCTCTTCAGACCAAACATGAGGCGCTAAGAGGGACACTTAGTTATAGGTTTGAACAGCCTATAGGATGTGGTAAGACATTTTATATTTTCGGAAGGAAATGTGGATCACAACATATCTGGTTTCTGAGAGAGTTTGAGATTTTCCAGGAGTGGAATTGCGTAAGCGCAATTAAAGCCGAGAGATGGACAGCTATACCGGAGACCACAGTAAATGCTATTCTGAGGTGCCAGCCAATGTCATAGAGTTTATAAACATCATTTGTCAGAAGTAATAATAAGGAAACGTTTTACATCTAAATTGCTATGGGAAACTCCCAGTATTCTTCAGATTTCATCTCATTCCAGTTTCTCAACCTGGATCTGATTCAAGACCTTTGAAGTTCCCGTGTCTGGATTTCAAAGGAAATGAGCCGGGACCTGGGAGACATAGCAAGATCTAGAGCCAGTCTTCTGAGCACTGAGCTCCCAGGAATC
The DNA here is from genome assembly GCF_000695765.1 of Mesitornis unicolor. Lineage (NCBI taxonomy): Eukaryota > Metazoa > Chordata > Aves > Mesitornithiformes > Mesitornithidae > Mesitornis > Mesitornis unicolor. The sequence goes on from NW_010176218.1 coordinate 18,041, forward strand.
CACCTGAAATCAGCTGTAGCCGTGCTCCACACTTCTGCAGAGCCAGCCCCCGCCACAGTCATCTTCTCCCCCTGCTCATGCTTTTAATGGTACTTTAGGGGTCAAAGGTTTGGGCTCTCTGCTTATTTCTGCCCTTATGTTGTTGCTTATTGATTTACTCAGACCAGGTCAGATCCCATCTCATCTGTGTCAACAGCCCACTTAAAACTTCCTTTACAAGTCAGACAAAACTGAGCTTGCAGTCTCCAGGCAAAAAGAGGCTGGAAGAAAGGACAGAGCTGGGACACTGGTGGAAGGCAGAGCCTCGGGGAGCAGAGCCTGGACATGGACCAACACCTGGTGGTTTTGCTCTCACTGCCTTAGCTGCTGCCTCCTCACAGTCCAGTTCCTCTCTCAGCAGCAGCAACAGCCAACCTGCTTCTAGGCTTGGAAATAGGGAGAGTAGCAATAGGGCCACGACTAATTTTGCTAGGCCAAGCACTTGGCTGCCCTGGGAAATTTGTTGTGTTGTTTATGCGTGACCTGGTTCTCCTTGGATCCAAGAGGTTGATGGAGTACAGAATTTGGCCTTCCTTGCCCTAGTCACTCAGCTGCGGGTCAGCGTTACCTAATGCAAGTTTTCAGAGGTCCTGTGCCAAAGCAGTCCACCTTAAGGCCAAGCTGTTCCTAAGAGTCTAGGTCAAACACCAAAAATCACTAGTTACAAATACTGAAAATGTGTTTTGGTCCAAAGCACATATTTTTTTCTTTTTTTTTGGTTTCCCAATGTACTTCAATAAGGGTCCTAGACAATGCCTCCCACATTTCTATTTTTAACTGCTATATAAGCCAGCTTGCTGCATACCTCAAAAGCTTTTACAGGATGGCAGAACAAGACAGCCACTAGGACTATGTTTATTAAAAAGAATCCTCCTTTTTTGAGAAGAGACGTGAGCATTCCCTAGGAAAGGAAACTGGGAGATGAGTGCCAGCTTTTGCTTTTCTCTTATTCTTTTTTCCCCCCTTTTTCTGGAGTGCCTGTTTAGAAAATTTCTTTGCATAATTCTTTACAAACAGAATTGAACCTTGTTTTGCTTGCACTAGCGATGGAAAAGCAGCTGATAGACGGAGGGGACTGCAAGGCTTGCTTCACGCAGAACCACCAGAGGTCAGGCTTAAACTCTGATTCGTGCCTAATGCTGAGCGGTTTAATTCAGACTGACTTCTGTCACTGCAACAAAGTGCAGAAGGCTTACAGGATATTTACTGCATTCCTTCTTTTCCTGGGAGACCGCATCCTTCCAAAGTATTTTCTAGCTCTTTGTGTAATACACAAAGGCCTCTGGTTTTGCCTCATGCTTTTTGAGAGTTGGTGGGACTGTCACAACTGGTTTGAAGACTTTCCTGATAATCAACCTGGAATTACCCTTTCTTTTCATCCCATCACTCATATCATACTTCTTTTGTGACATCTCAGGTATGAGCATAACAAAGAGTATGTTTTTGAAGGGGAAGAATTTGGCTTGCACAAATTAACTTGGACAAGGTGCATTTGGCTTCTACAAGAAGTAGCCAGTTTTTGCAACACTAATGACCATTTTTGAACAGGTGATTTTCAGGCTGAGCATGCAGAGAGGTCGAGTGCTTGATCCTGTGAATGTCTAGATGATGAAGTGAGTAATGCAGCCTCCAACAGTGCACGAAAAGAGTTATAAGTTCTGAGCCTCTCCAAACAACCCCATTTCTACCTTAGCTTTCTCCTCTCCATGATACTGTGTCATGGAAACAGCAGTTTTGCTGCTGCATAGCACCAGGGACCATCCCAGTAGTAGCCCACAGACTGGATCTAGCCTGCGGGGCCATTTGTGCCTTGCACCGGGTGAGGTGGGACAGTGTAGGAGGTCTTACAGCTATTGAATACCTTTTCATTCCTTGCACTTCTGGGTGCTTTGGCCGATTAGACATTCCCATGTTCATATGGAAGGAGGAAGACGCCACAGCAGGA
>NW_010176218.1:20055-28322 GCF_000695765.1 Mesitornis unicolor
GCAGAAAAAGCTGGCCAACGTATGGTGTGAGCTCAGCACATCTGTCCTCTGGGAGCACCACTGTACTCTACCATAGCCAAAGATGCTGAGCAGATGGAGGTGAGGGGGTGAAACTGGTGCAGAGTGGGTCAAAACTCACTTTCATGGTAAATGGTAATCATGGTAATTTAGTTTTAAAGTAGTAGTGCAGACCATGCCAATATACTGTTTGTCTCCTCTGGTGTCTTGGTGTCAGCCAGGAGGCAGTAGGACTGGTAATGACTAAATCCTGACTTTCACAGTATCACGCTTGCAAAGAACCATAATATTTAACCGTTAAATGCTCCCTATACAAGCTCGACCACAGAAACCAGCTGGAGTCCCAGCTACTCTCGTGCTGTCACCACACCACCTCATTAGCCTGGTGACTTGTTAAACACAATTCTGTCAAAGTTAGTTCTCCAGCCTGCCATTATTCAGATACTAACTAAACAAACTCCCACCAGCTCCCCTGGGGATCATTACATCTCTCTGCATTTATGCTGTCGCAGCAAAAGCTTAAGCTTGAATTATAATCATAAAGAAATTAACTTGCTGATTAAAAATGGTCCTTAAAGCAACATACATTTGAATAATCCATCATGAAAACAAATGAGTCCATAGCAGTGCTTTTGACCTGATTATCTTTTTTCAGCTTAAAATTTAAATCAGTTGCCTTTTTTTTCTCTCAGTCTGTAGCCTATAGAAAAATACAATGAATTACTAAAAAGAAAGCAATCGTTCAAACTGCAATAGCCATGGTGTGGAATATATATTTTAGATACGTCACTGCAAGATAGATTTATATGTCATGGACCTAATTTTTGGCTGAGGTACCTTCCGGGCAATTCCATTGACATTAGTTGTGTTACACAAAAAATAAGTTAATGCAGAAAATTTGGTTTCATATATTTGCGAAGTGTTTTGAAAATAAAAGAACTGCACATGGCAGAGCTGATCTAGTTCTCCTTGAAATTTGTAGTGAAGTTCCTCTTTAATTCAACAGGACCTTCTAGATCAGGTCCCATGAATGCAGCAGAGCTGTGTTTACAAGTAAGCATTTGGAAATAGTGACAGTTCAGTCATTTTAAACATTGCATATCTCACCCTACCTGTAGGTGGAAAGTGAACTGTTAACAATTCACAATAGACGCTTACTTTTAGACAAAGTCAGTCAATTTATGGCTGCCAGCTGTACTGGTTGGGTGATGAATCAAGAAGTGAGAGAAGATTTATGTGGTTGGAGAAAGATGCAGAAGGACAACTCTTAACTTATATGAGAATATGTGACACTGCTCCTGAAACTAAAGAAAAGCAAATTCAAATCTCCTTGCTTCATCACTTCCCCCCATCTCAGTTTCACTTTTATAGGTGTTTTTACAGTCCACAGTAATTCACATCTTTCATCCCCAGCCCATGCCACAAGCCCTCCATGCCTCTGTTTTTAAAAATCAGCCTTTATCAGTACTGGTCTCAGCATTAGCAACCTGATATTCCTCACCTTTTGGTCCAGGTAAAATTGTGTGTGTCGAGCAGACATCTGTTGTGGGTCGATTGTCAACATCAAAACCAAAAATCTGAACTTGGAAGATAAAAAGCACTACTATGGTCCCGTATTTCCTTAGCTGCTCTTCTTTCTTGCTGCTCATCCTTGCAGCTTCTCAGGAAATGCCTTTCGTCGTTAGAGTCTTAACAAATGCAGCTGATTCAAAAATAAATGCTGCACTAACCAAAGCAGTGCAAAGATTGGGAACTACATGCAAGAACAGCTAAATAAAGTGAAGAAAGGAGTTTTGTGATGCTGTAGTTATTTCTGTCCTGCACATTATCCAGGATATTTATTTAACGCTGACAGCTGTTTATTCCAATTTATGTCTTATCTGTGAGATGTTTAGCTGCTTTTGCCATGGAAAATTTCTTCAATATATGGGAATATCTCTTTTGTAATTTTTTTTTCCTTTCAGCACTGACTCTTTATGCCCAGCTTTTCACTTATTCAAGAGACAAAAGACTTCAGTATTGTATCCAAGTGAGTACTAATGATTTATAGGATACTTGTGGCTGGTTGTGTGCTGGAAGAGTAATGCAGACTCCATATAATATGTAGAGAGGCACTTGCACAAAAGCTTTCCTCCAAGGAGACTGTTAGTGATGATGGATGAGCTGCTGTGGTTGGAAGTCACTGGTGCTATTTCACACCTTTTGGGTGCCACACACCCATAGTCCCCAGAGCAGAAAATGGAAAGTTGATGTCATCAATGGGTGTTAGAGCCAGAAACCCACCAATGATGGTTTTATGCTTACAGATTGCTCCACAATGGTTGCTCTAAGGCCAGATTATGTTGGTAGGCACAGTACAGAAGGACAGACTTCAGGACTGAAGACACAAAGCAGGATGAGCTTGCGTGACTGCAGTGCCTCCTCCCATATCAGCTTTCCTCTGTACTTGGAGAGGCTGTGTATCAGGACAGTGGTATAGCATAGGTGCCAGCAGAATTTCATCTTTTGGTTGTCCAGGAAGCTGCTGCTGGTTTAAATCTGCATGAGGTAGCTGTCAGGTTTTCAATTGGGTGCTGGGACTTTGAAACCAGGTGCAGAAAGCCTCTTGGATGGAGGAAAAGCATATAGCATGCAAAACCACTAAATATCCTCTTGGAAGGAGCTGTGACCGATACCTACCCGTGGGCAATCCCTTCCTAGAAAAAACTGTAGCTTTCTCTGAGGGTGAGCACAATAACCAGGGCCAGCAGACCAATCAAGGTAGCCTGGCAGAACAGAAACGGGAGATGAGTATTTGTAATCTTTCCAGGAATTTTGTCCACTTCTGGTTTCTCACACAATGAAAGAGACAGCTACTTGAAAAGCTGAACTATGCTTTTGAACTCTCTAGTGTGTGAGAGCATATGTTTACTTTCCATTCCAGGCAAAAAATGCATTTCCTATGATAATAGCTTTTGAGATGCTTTCCTTATTATTTAAGAGAGTATTAGTTCCTTAGCCCTACAACATTTCAGCCTTTTCATAGACAGAGTAAGTAGCAGCACTGATGTAAAAGTGAATACCTTTTCTTAAAGGCTGAAGGAAGGCTTTGATTCTGAGCTTTCATCTGGGATGAAATGTTGGGCAGAGTCCCAAGAGAGGTCAAGAACACTCCTCTCCCTTTCCAGCCTGGTCACAGACTGTCCCACTTCTCAAAACACTTTTTTGTTAAACTGTATACAGTACTTTTCAGGAGTAAATTGCAGTCTCTGTCCTAAAGAATGTCAGCTAACTTACACCCCCAAATGTGGCCTTAATAATGGATACAGCACAGCTAGAGGGGGGAGGGAAGAGAAAGCTGGGATTATAGATAGAGTTGTACCAGGAATAAACTTGTTCCTCTGTGATTTGTGTTGGGCACTGTGCCTCTGACTTGTACACTGTAAATCTGTTTTATTTATCTTTTTCTTCTCTTCACTTTCCATTTTGTGAGCAGAAGGTCAATGTAAGAGCAAGAATAGCGAGCGTAGGAGTGGGAAGCTCGTGTACTTAGCTTTGGAGGAGGCATTTTGGGAAATGTTGCCAAACTGACGTGAATGATGCTATCTGTTCCACAGTACTGAGAGACTTACAGTGACTTCTTTGTTATTTATCAGGGATAAAGAGGGGTAAGTGTATGTGAGAGAAGAAACCATTTGTTTAACCCCTTCAGTCACTGACCAGGACTAAGCAGGGAACATTTTTCTGATACTACTGTTGTGATCATTTACAAATGTTCTCAGTCCACATTAGGAAAAAAATCAATACTTTTGTTTTTTACTTTTTTTTCCTCCATGAGAGTCACAAAACCCCTAAACACACATTGAGAAATGAAGTTTAATATATCAAAGAACTTAAAATGTAGGAGATCCAGATACAAATTCTTTCTCTGCCTAATTCAAACCAGTGTTTGCACTAGAGCCTTAAGGTTATATTGCCTTATTACAAGGCTGTTTGCTAATCAGTTATGTCTTCCTATCTGTTGGACCAGAAACACTGTCCTGGAGCTAGGAAACCTGCCTTAACAGGCAATCCATCAAAACTGATACACTAGCATGAAAGGCTTGTGTTTTGGCTAATCTGTATTTATCAAACCAGTTTCATTGAAAAATGTGCAAGCAGCTTCGTTGCTGATGGAGATTTAATGAGGCACATTGCCTATTGCACATGTTAATTCTCATTGAGTCGGGCTTAGAGAAATGTATGTGAGGAAGAGAGAAAATCAAACTAGGCAGTGTTGTCTGGACATAAGTGACATAAAGCGAACATTTCCTAGGGCACAAATGTTTTACAAGGAAACTTGAGAAGACACAAAAGAAAATCCTGAAAGATTGTGTTGCTTTGAGGTGAGTAGTAGCCAGGTAACCTTTCTGTAGTGCATTGCCTCCTTGGAGTCCACGTACTTACCCGGTAATTTGTATTACCTTCCTTGCTTATTCTTCAGATGTTAGTAGTTAAATGTCAATTAGACAACATCCTGAAATAGTTCTCATCAAAAGGTGGCCAGATCTACAGCCAATTTTAATAATTTGTAGAGTGGTTGGGCTCCATGTTAATACATCCTGCCTATTACCACGGGCTGATTCAGCCAGAAGTGCTGAGAGTCCACTGGCACCCTTTATAACCCAAATTTATTATTAAGGAGAACTTTCCTTTTCTGTACCTTAATGTACTGAATAAATCTGGGGGCATCTGAAGTAAATGAAAAAAAAAAGGAAACTATTTATCTTCTTTGGGATCCTAGATGATTTCGGTTCTCCTGGTATCAGAGGTCATGACAATTTGGAGTGTTTTGGCCTGCTGTACCAGATACATCAATCACAGTGGCAAAGCTTAAGAGAGAATGGAAGAGGAAAAGCAGTAACATGTGGTTTGCCAAGCGTAGGGAGGAGAGTAATCCTAGGGCTATTTTGTAAAATATCATTTCTGGTTTTGACACCACACAATGACTACTTGAGCCTGTAAACACAATCTCCACCAGTTGTTCTTCCTCAGAGTAAGATATAGCAATGACTGCATCTTGATATGCCTGCAAAGAACTGACAAAAAGAACCAAACTGAGGACAAAATTCTTCAAAATCTCTTTGCTTCTATGTTCAGTAAACAGAGCTTGTAGGACTCTTAATCATTTCAGGCAATTCATGTTGGATATCTGAGGGGCTCCATCAGCCTCAGCAGTATAGAAATGTATGTTTCTCTATCAACTAAGATCTCCCTGGTTTCTTGCTGGTGAGTTTGACTATCTGTTGGGGTTACCTTAAGGGGTAGGTCTGACACAGGGATAGCACTCTAGGAGAATCTTTAGGTCAGCTTTAGAGCTTACAACCCCTTCTTGGGATACTCCTTTCCCACTCCTATCCCCCTCAGCTTTTAGCCCTTAAACAGAAAAGCTGACCCAGGTTCCAGCTGGCAGTGTCTGCTGTGAGGCAGGAGGGCTTTGGAGACAGCTGGTGCCCAGGGAGCAGGATGACTGCTCAGCACCAAAATCTTAGAGAGAGCTTGGGTTGCAGACCACAGATTCAGAGAGCTGCTGGACGCTTTATGAGGTGCAGTACTGAACCTTGTACCCCATTTTTAAAACAGACCTCAGTTGTGTGTAACTTCTTCTCACTCAGGTAGCACTGCATTAGAACTTTGCATTCCTAACTTTTGCACTTTGCAAGAATTTACTGGCTCACAGTGAATGTGTCGTAAGCACTTTTCTTGTAAGCACTTTCATTGAAGATACTTCTCTGACAGTTGGCCTGTAAGCTTTCAATTTGACTCCAGATGCCTTTGGCTTTACTCATATGGCATCAGCCTTCCTGAGAGGCCTGAGACTATTGCTATTGTTTTCCATGCAATCACTCGGAGAAGCTGTCCAAAAGCGTAAGGCATTCACACATGCATTCAGAGATGTGATAGAAAGTGAAATGCTCAGTGTGGTTTGTAATTGTGTTTATCTAAGTGCAGCCTCTTCCTGTGTCAGAACAGATTTTTGCAAACAAGAGGGCAATGATTCAGTTCCAGGGGAAGACTGACAAAATAAACCCCAGCTTCTGCTGACCTGATGCAGTGCTGAACAGTGTCCTACCCTGGGAAAATATTTCCTGCTTCATTTTCATAAATATTTATGTAATTCCTTCTGGGAAACTTGTCTTCTTCAGAAAACTGAACATGCTGCTCCCTGACACAAATTTAACTGTTTACACACGAGAGATTAAGGGCATGTACCCAGCCTCAGATTTTTACATTCTTATCTCAGGCATTTCTATCTCTTAGAGTCCTCCTTCCTTCTCTGCCTAGAGGTCACATCACATCTTGAGCCACGGAGCTTAGCTCCGGCTCTGGAATTAGAATGTCCCCAATGCTCTTTGGAGAGTTGTTATTTTGGGCTGTGGAAATAGGGACCAAATGCAATGCTCTGCCTGGAATCACACTTCTGTCCTGCCCAGTTATGCCCTTCCTATTTTGGTTTGAGGCTCCTCTCTAAAAAAAAATAATAATTAAAAAAAAATAAAGTAAGCAATTGAACAGAGGATTGCGTGGCTAATGAAAGTGTTTATATTTAGAAACAGACCGCAACACACTGCTGTGAACTGAGATAGAACTGGTGTGCAGTCTTCTGAGTTTGCTTTCTAAGTCTGTAGCTAGGATTATTGGCAAAGTTGTGCACAAGCTGCCCCGAGAGTACAGGTATAATCCCCACCATGACAAATCAAAAACATTAAACATTTTTTAATTGAACAGAAAAGTCACTGACCTTACAGTACAGACTGACTGAGCCTTGTATGAAGCCTTGTATTAGTGCAAAGCTGAGCTTTGCTTGCCAATGGACTCACAACCCTTCCATGAAGTGGTGAACAGTGTGGAGCGCTGCAGAGAAAGCTGTGTGATGGGTGGAAGGCACAGGCACAAGAGATGGCAGAAGCTAAGCTTGTGCCCAGTATAAGACACGCAAATGAGTAAGTGGTACCCAGGTGATGTGCTGGCCTGTGGATTTTATATGAAGTCTGTTTATCGTGCAGAGCAATGACAAAACTTCAAAGTTCCATCAGTCCTACAGGATCTTAGTCTCCTTGTTCTAGCATTCAGCTGTTGTGCACTGCATTAACTGTTTGACCTTCCTGTTGAACCACATATTTGTAGATTATATAGATTTATAATTATTTAGTTTCTCTTTTATTCTTCTTTTGCAGTTCAAACTCTGCTGCACACTTTCCAAAAAAAGCCAAACAGCTTTCAACACTTTCTTCGGCACTTTGCAAAAGAAACCCCAACAAACCAGGAGGCAGCTACCTGCTCTGTAAGATGTATGAGCTCAACCAGGAAAAAGGGAAAGCAAGAGTGCAAGGAAGATGAGAGAGAGGGAACCACAATCAATAAGGAAGGATCTACAGGAAACCAGAGAAGCTTGAAAACCTCCCTCCTAGCCCATAGGTATGTGATAATATGTGCGTAGTCTAAAACAGGCATTCCAGGCTTTTGGAGGTTTATTTTGCCGTGTTGTTGAACACCCTCAGTAGTGATGGTGGCTGCTCACTGCTTCGAAGGGGCTGACTTGTGGCTCTCAGAGCTCCTGGCCTTGGTCACTGCCTGAACCATGCTCCTAAATGTGTCTCGAGGCATCTGCTCTGCTCAGTGAACTGTCTTAGCTCCCGAGTTGCTTCCCTGGTGTTTGGGGATGCCCAGTGTTGTGCACCATGTATCGTAACGTTGATGTCTTTTTGGCAAGAAAAAGAAAGTTTTGAGCCTCATTCTCCCACCTTTCCAATTATTGTTTGCCAGGCTGTTTGCTAGTGAAGGGGAGGGAGGGTGATGGTGGTGGCGTATTTTCTGCTTGACAGCCTAACAAAATCAAGGGAAAAATGGGTTACATTCCTCTTCATTCAGTTCATACTCAGAAAGCTGTTTGTTATGGGTTTTTTAATCTGCTAATGAATTAGACTTCTTACAGCTTCAAGTCTTGTGTAATGAAGAAAGTTTTAAAAAATGAAGGAATTTTTCTGCTCAATTCTGATTATTGGTAGTACCTCTGGAGCTTTTGACCTGTGATTTGGAAACTGGAAGGCTAGATTCCAGAGCTCACTTCATATACATATCTCTGAATTGTGGATACTTGTTCAGGTATACAATGTGGTGTCATTATGGCTGGGTTTTAGTTTAACAGTAGTTTAACATATGAAGTACAGCACTAGCACAGACTGGATAAAAGGACCACTGTGGCTTCTGCCTCTTGGAGTAATTCACAT
>NW_010176218.1:28335-38261 GCF_000695765.1 Mesitornis unicolor
TGCTGAACCACCCCTGGCAAGGAAAAAGTTGAGCTACAGGGCTTATAAAAAGATGTCTGAGTAGTAATTACATTGTCATTGATGGGAACTGTTGAGAAACACTAAGTTTTCAGTATTTTTCCCCAAGGTAGGATTCCCCCAAAGTTCAACTTTTTGTCTCACGTTTTGGTGCTTTACTTTTTAATCTACCTGCTCTCTGGCTGCAGCAGTATAAGTATAAATATAGATATCTATAGATATATAGAAAGGCTCATAAATCAGCACAGTATTTCTCATCACCAAAAATTGGTGCATGGTTTTGTTTAATGTGTGGGCTTATATGACAGTGTTCAAAAGATTTTATTATTTTAGAACTAACATTAAATCAGTTCCAAGGACAGCGCCAGACTATGTCCAACACTGTCAGTAAAACATTATGTATCACTGTCATTTCTTCATGGGTTTTGGAGAATCCAACTTTATTACGGGATTCCCAGTCACTTTCAGTCTAAGGGACAGGAAATTCCCACAATTTGCTAGGTGCTTGCAGTTTGGTCAGAGCAGCTGTGCTGGGAGGAAACAGTAAACCCTGGCAGGTTTTTGTCCTATGCTATGGTAGAGAGGTCTTACCCCCTGGGCCATAAGCAGCCAGAAGCAGTTAAGAATAAACCTGAACTTGTGAGTAGCTGGGTTGATGGTAAGACATTACCTCTGATATTAAATGGTCCTTGGCTTTATCACACAGAAGACATTTGACACTCAAAGCATCCACAGTGCTGCCTTACAGATCAGATGTTTTCTTTCCAAAGACCAACAACCTAATCAAAGGAATAAGGACTATGCAAAGGGCAGGCAGAGCTTGAATGCACAACCCATCATTAAGAAATCTCCAATTGCTCTTCTCCTTCCTCTCCTCCTTCTTTTCTTGTGCAATATATGTCCTGATTCCTTGGTGACAAAAGTGACTGGACACAGTGGAGGAGGCTGTTTTGGCTCATTACAGAGGTGGTTCCAGCTTCATGCTTGACACAGTCCGTTACCTGTTGAATATGTGCAGAAGCCCCAGCCATGCTGTTGCATCCATATTCCTGGGCTTGGATTCATTCGTGCCCTTCTTGCCCACAGTCAATGTGTGTGCAGGAACACTTGGCTGCCCACCCAATGTAGTACCCATGCAGCAGGGTGGCACGATGCCTGCTCATAGAGGTGGGAAGCCAATTTCACAAGGGTACAGATGAGTACTGGAAGTGGATTTAGACTGGCATCCTGCTCAATGCTGCCTATGCCAGTTGCCCAGCTGGAACAGGCCTCTTTTCTGTGATAACCTTTTTTTTGTTAAATTTCTAGACTTAATTGATCTGGCAGTGACTTACTGCCTGTTAGCACTAGGAAGAGATTCACAGACAGCATGTGTTTTCCTTTAAGGAGGATCTGTGGCAGGGAATGAGTCAGTAACTGTGAGTCTTTCCCTGCGTGTGGATGCCAGTGTGTCCTCAGCGCCGATTCCCTCAGATGTGATGACCATACCCGTTGTCATGCTATGCTGTGAGGACAGGCGCGTGTTCAGCGAGTGTCTCTCCATGCTGTGGTGAGGAGGGTGATGGAGGCACAAACTAAATGCTGAGCTGCCCTTTCTCAAGGAGGCAAGAACTGAGATTTATTGACTGGAGTGCCTAAACATCATGGCAAAGGCATGATGGCTTTATATGTCCAAAGATTTGCATCAGCCAGCACTTAACAAACAGTAGAAGAGATACACAGTAATACAGCAAGGAAACAAAGGAATCGAGCAATCTTAGAAAGAAAGCAGGCACAGGAACATGAGAAGTTATGATTTATCTGTTAGTCTAATTACATGGGATTAGAACAAGACTAGAAACGTCTGGTGCTTTGATTTTGGTGCTCCTGGGATTCCTCAGCCCTTTCCTCCTAAGTGGAACATTTCAGTGGAGCAGGATCTGGCCTGAAGAAATCCATAAAGCTGTATTCATTACCTAGGTTTTCTGTTTGTGCTGATTTAAAGATTTGGCCGTTCTGATTTTTCTTGGATTAGCTGAGCTCAAGGGAACTCTCTAAAGGAATGTGCCATTGGTTTTCTGTTGGTGGCTTTTTACGTGATGCAATGCATTAAAACTTCCATGCAGGCAGTCATTAATTGTCAAAACCAAAAATACCCCTAAACTCCTGTCTGCAATTATCCATACTGTGCTATATTTGGGACACATTATGGTTTCTATCATTAAGAAGGCCTCCTTGTAATGCCCTATCATGGATAAAACATAGCCACAAAAATGATGCATATGGACAAAATATAAAGTGAAATTATGGGTTTCTATACTGAAATGGAACTACTGATGATGCAGATGCCAGACACAAGTGACACACAGTACAAAACTGTTAGTAAACAGAGGGGAAACTATAAATATGCTTAAGACGAGACATCACACATTGTTTCAAGTGACAAACTTTGTACTAAAAGGCAGAAAAAAGATCACAAATCTAGACAGACAGCACTGCTAAAAGTTATATAGCTGCATGATTCATTCCCCAAAGAAATCAATGTCAGGATGACATTTTTCTTCAGGCAGTACTGGCAACTGCTCGTAATTTGGGTAAACTTTCTCTGCCCTATAAAAACAAACCATCAAACCAAAAGGTAACCACTGAAACAGCTACCACTCAACCAAAAAAAAATAGTATTTTAAACAGAGCACAACGTAAAACTGCATGAGTCAATCTACCGTAAACTTTCGGCAAATAGCATGTGTCATAGAGATCAACTTCGGTGTTTCCAAAGAACATAGGCTTATACAGCAGGCTTTTTAGAAACAGACTTTGCTCCAAATAGTAATTCCCTGCTTTCAATAAACCCTGACTGGCTGCAACCAGTTATTTCTTCTTATACAGACAGCCAAAATAACTGACTTGTAAACAGAAGCCTATGGAGCTGGATTAATTACAGGGATTACATATAGAATTCAGAGCTTTTCAAACCAGAAGGGATCATTACAATGATCCCAGCTGGCCTCCTACACAACATGAGCCTTGGAATTTCACTGAGCAATTCCTGCTCACAGCTACTGGTGCTGATGGGAAGATGTATCACCTCTATTTAAATACTTCAAGTGAGTGAAAACGCACCAGCTACCCCATTCCAGTGGCTTGTTACCCACATTTTGTAACCTGCTGAGTCTTCTGCAATGCATGTTTATTAGGGTATATTTAATATGTATGCTTGTTTAAATAAACCACTGCATTTGTAATATTTATAACTTTCTATGAATGCCCAAATGCCAACTAGTTCTACAGCCTATATCCTAAAAGCCAATTTGTTACACGGTGTTTCACAGTTAGAGAACATCTTTACTCCTGAAGTGTTACACTTCTCACCAGGGAAATTTTTGGGCACACCGCAATACATGTTTCTTGGTTTACTTTCCATTAGATAACAGTCCTGAGGTCTGCTGTTTTAGCTGGTTGCAGTATATACTGTTCTTAACAAACTCCACAGCTGTTTAAGTTGAAGGCTTTAGGCTTACCGTGGTCTTCTGTGTAGGGAGGTGGCTCAGATGTTGTCTGAGTGTCCTTAGTGACCTTGACTGTTCTCATTTGATGGTCCTTAATCACAGAATCACAGAATCACAGAATTGCTCGGTTGGAAAAGACCTCCGAGATCATCACGTCCAACTGCTCCTGTCTACCCCCTAAACCATATCCCTAAGTGCCTCGTCTACCCGCTCTTTAGATACATCCAGGGATGGTGACTCCACCACCTCCCTGGGCAGCCTGTTCCAGCCTCTGACAACCCTCTCAGTAAAGAACTTCCTCCTTATCTCTAACCTGAACCTCCCTTGGCACAGCTTGGTGCCGTTTCCCCTTGTTCTATCCTCCATCACCTGGGAGAAAAGACCAGCACCCACCTCTCTACAACCTCCCTTTAGGTAGTTGTAGGTGGTGATGAGGTCTCCCCTCAGCCTTCTCTTCTCCAGGCTAAACAACCCCAGTTCCCTCAGCCGCTCCTCATAAGGCTTGTTCTCCAGACCCCTCACCATCCTTGTGGCTCTTCTCTGAACACGGTCTAGAATCTCAACATCCTTCTTATAGTGAGGGGCCCAGAACTGAACGCAGTACTCGAGGTGCGGCCTCACCAGTGCCGAGTACAGGGGGATAATCACCTCCCTATGTCTCTCTTGTGAAGAAACTGAGTTCAGCTATTTGGAACAAAACCTCAACATTTTGCCTAAGTAACCTTTTAGATGAGACAGCCAGTTTGCTTGATAAACCAAAGAGTCATCTCTCCATTAGGCCTGGGAAGTTGATTTGGTTTGCAGATCAACCAGTGCAGTGGTTCCAGAGAGAGCTAAGATTGATCCTGTGTGAGTCAGTCTGGGCTTGGCAAATTTAGGCATAATTCCACAATATTGTTTATGCAGTTGTTCCTAAGAACAGCTCAGGTCCAGAAGGAGTTGTGCTTGTATTTTCCTTTGGCCACAGCACCTCATAACTCTGGAGAGTGGAGGGTTGATTCTAACAGATTTCCACAAAGCATTTGACTTTTGTACCTGTATGTGGGGAAAACATAAATTCCACCATGAATGAGAATAAAAAAGTCAGGTAGCTCTTTTAGTCCCACTTTGTTGTACCGTAGAGGCATATGACGAGTCTTATAAGGATGCATGGTGCAATTGGGAAAGAAATGGGAGCAACAGAGAATAGCGCAAGCTACTTTTCTGCAGAAAAAAAGTCATAAAGAAGAGTTGTTACATTTAACGTTGATGAACAGCTTCTCTACATCAATATCCCAACAAGAAAGCAAGGTATAATTTATTCCACCACTGCTGGACTGAGACTACATATTGGATTATTCAGTGAATCATGCCGGAGAGCATCATTCTCAGTACTTATTCAAGTACACAGAATTTCACTGATTTGACTTGATTTTTCACAGGATAGGTCTGAGTGTCAGAAGATCAGAAAATTGGTACTGTTCCTTCAACTGAAAGATTTTTTTTAAAAGTCATAGATATATCTGCTCACCTAAGAACTTTTCAACTCTGATGGAAAATTCCTCACTACCTCACTACAACTACTACAGTTGGTGTCTGTCGGAGAATGTCATGAATCATACCAGTAATTCAAAGAATCACATAAAAAATGTTGATACATCTTTATAGATACAAATTTCAAAAATTGTCTCTTCTACACAATTTCACAAAGCAGGGCTGTGTCTTCCCTTGGTTTTCCGAGAAAATCTACTATCATCTGCATCAGAGACTGAAACTGCATGCTCTTGATAGTCACTTGGGAACTATTAGCATAACCTCTGTTTTCTGTCCTGTTTTTTTGTAATGCTCACTGACTGGAAAAATGAATAAACATGTAACTGTAAATGGCCACTTGGAAAATCCAGAACTTTCACAGAAGAGTCATGTGGACCATCACTTGTGCTCTGTGTCTCAACTTTGTGGTGGTCTGGGAGGCAAAAAAGACCTTCCTCTGGCAACCCCCAAAGATGAACAAGTTGGAAAAATAGTTGTACTTGGGTATTTTGTTTCCTGACATCAAAGCTTCTTGAGAGAGAAATGTGCTATTACGTGACATAATTCTTTTTTTTCTTCCTGTAATAGCTGTGGCAGACACAGAGCATTTGCTTTGCGCATTTAAAATTCTGATTCATTCATGGAGACCAGATAAGAAACCTGCTGAGGATTCCTCTCATCTTGAAGTCAGTGGTAGCATTTTACTGGGACAATGTGGACCAGCAAGGGGCACCCCATTCGTGGGTATGCACTGGAGGAAAGAAGGAAAGCTTTCTCCAGCCTGATGCACTGTGGTAGGCTGTGTCTTTTACTGCTTTAATCACTGGGGTGGCAGCTGGCCTACCTGCACGCCTGGGAGCTCTGACCCATTTCAGCATAAAATGTTCTTGTTACTTCATCCTGAGAAGTTTTAACACCTTTGGTGCTTCCAACAGGGCTTTGAAATACGGCTGAGGAGTGTGCACATACATATGTGGCAGGACAAAAAGGAGGGAGCTCTTAGGGTAGAAAAAAATACATTTCTTTCATCTCACAAAATTGTTTTCCCAGAGGTGTTTCCCACCTCTCCCTACCACAGCTCAGGGACGCTGTGGCAGCTGCCAACACCACAAGCCAACGCTGGTGTGCCAGCAGCTCCACTGCAGCCAGCACAGTGGGAGACGTGACAGGGATGCTGGAGCTGCTCTCTGGGGAAAGGGGATTGGGAGAGGCTCCCTCCTTTGCCCCACTCTAAGACCCCTCTCCGCCTCTTCTCCCACCACTTCTCTCCACCATCAATAAGCTGTGTGTGGCTGGTAGCCGAGAGTTCATCTGGTTCCTCTAGCAGTGACTTCTGTGTGTCTACCACAAGCAGTCAGCACTGATGTCCATTGATGATGAAGAGAGTGGGCTTTCTCTAAAAAGTAAATTGACAACGCACACTTGAAACCTCACACTTCTTTTTTTTAGGTGGAAAATCAAGTCCTCTGAAGTTGGGAATGACAGGTATTTGTCTGTCTGGCCAACCCAAATTTAGCCTCGTGTTTGTGTGTTCTGCTGCGATCTTCAGTTGCCTTTGTCATGGACTCTTTCTTCCCCAGGGCCCTGATTCATAATGAAGTTTGGCCCGGTTTCAAAATCAACACTTTGAAATTAGGAAGTACCAAACCTGGGGTTTCCCAAGTATCCTTCATTCTGCAGCTCTACACGCATCCCTAGTTTGAACACAAAGTGTCAGAATTAAGCCTATCTGGGCAAATGCAAATGTGTTATTTCCTCACTTCTGAAAGTTTGATTTTGCCAGTGTTGCAATCTCTTCATGCTCTTTCTTTGTTAAGTAATAAACGGTGTAGAAAACCTCCCATTTAAACTAGTAATTTTAAAGGATCAGTGATATTAATGGACTCTGGGTTACCAATACACCATTACTGCACTTAATGGATCACTCCATCCATAAATATGTACCTGCCACTTTACAAACACCTAAATCAAAGGCACAGGAAAGAGAAAAGCAACTGTGTGTGGGCTGTAAGCAGAAATTCAGACTTTGTTCTTAACAGTGATGCAGAATTGTAAGAAAACTGGCAGATATTTTAAAATCAATAGGACTATAACCCCTCCAGCCCTGAAAACAAATATGAAGAAGTTTTAAAAAACAACTTCAGCCAAAAAGAAGGCCAAATATCACAGACACTTTATTTTGAGTCTTACACCAGGCTGCTGAGTTGAGGCTTGGCAAACCTACACCTTGTTTTTGGTTTTGTCGCTGACCTGCTGCTTAACACAAGCAGACTCAGCCATTCACTGTTTTCCTTATTTACCAAGTAGGCTTCTATGGCAGATTGTCCCTTTCCTACAAATTTTTCTTCATGTGGGTGTCTACCCCTAAGATTAATCCAGTAATAGCAATATATTACAAGTTTTCTGCCCTAATTTATTTTCCTTTTCCACAAAGAATCATTTTCTGACGTTCTGTGCATCACGGCGCCAGTGGAGGTGAACAGATGCGGTTGAATTGTTAAAACAGAGCCCTTCCCAAATGGCTTTTGTTCGTTGTAACACACTGACTAAATACGACAAAGTTTTCTGCATCAGCAGTGCTTTGCCGGGTCTGAGTGCGTTGACCCCTTCTCAGTAAAAGCTTTGTGATGCAAGTGCCCGAAGGTGTGTGAGTTCCTGTTGCTTGTAACTATAAACCGCGGGTTAAAAGTGACTTGAGTTTTAAGAAGATAGTACTGTAAAATACGTCTTTGTCTGCAGCAGTGTGGCACTTGACAACATTTTCAGACTAAATGAGCTTAAGCACCATTTTGATGTATTTGAGTATTAAAGAAAACAGCCTAGTACCTCCATAAGGAAAATTGTTAAGAGGTTTTTTGTTCACCAGAGTATCCTCAGCTGATTTATTTGTTATTTCAACAAAATGAGTGCACATCTGTGTTATTTTTGGGTTACATCCACTCCTGGGACTGGGTGCAGAACACCCACAAAGCACTCAGGCAATTGCACTTTTGCTGTGTTACAGGGATGAGGCTTTACCCAGATTCTTGCCTTATGCTTCAAAGCAGCTCTTAAAAATTGTGTCTTTAGCCTCTTTAGCAGGCATGTTTGGTACAAGATGAAAGTAGGTAGTTTCCATACCTGGATAAACATATACCATGGCAAGAGAGGTAGCACTGCTTCCAGTGCATGAAATAGATATCCCATGCATGAAATCTCCACTTGACTTTTACTAAGCCAGCATTGAAGTTGGCTCTGAAATGAAATACCCTCAGAAAGTGCAGGTGGAAAAGCCTGCAACACCTTTATTCTACCTAATTGAGGGAAATAAAACCTTTCAGTCATCAGTCCAGTATCACAGCTGGCTGATTTCACAGACTGTCAAGGATGGGTTGATGTGTTCATACTTGAACAACCTCTCCTTGTCAGCTTTATTACCTGTTTTGCTCTTACTTTCCATTTTCCCTTAGCCAAAAAGAAGATGAGCTGAAAAAATTGATTCGTTATTAAGGCATCTCTTTCTATCTTGGAGAGCTCCTGCAAAAATTTCCCAGGTGACTCTCAGTTCCCTGAACACCTTCAGTAGACTGTCCAGTGAAATAGGAGTCTGATAGCAAACAAGAGCAGGTTTACATGAATTTGTTTTCAATTTGATACTTTTCAGCCTCTCAAGCTTCTATGTTAAACAAAAAATGGGTCAATCCTGATGCAGTTAAAACACAGCACCATAGTCTGTGTGCCCAGCCAGCTTCCTCATACACTGTCCTAAACAGTTTTACCCATGGAGCTACCTCTGTTATTTGCAGCATATTCTTTTCTGTCCTTTTTTAATACTAAGTTTGGTCAAAATTATTTGCCAGTAACTACAGTGGCTAACTTCTGTGGTAATTCAAACCTTGCAGACCAAACACATGAGAAAGATTGTTTCAGTAAGGTCTCCGTACGTTTGATCAAAGTCTGCTAAAACTGAACTTGTAGAGGAGCTTGGTCAGGAGCTGACTTGGAGAAAACTCTGTGCATTTCCCAGAAGGCTGCCATTCCAGTGCCTGAAGAATGGGATAATCTCTTTTTGGGGAAAAAAAGAAAGGTAAGTTTGAGCATGCCACATTATGTAACAGTTTTGCCACATTATACAGTGATACTACACAAAAAATAGGCACTTTAAAAAATAATTCATGGAAAGAGATGGAAGCACCAGAACTGAAAGATGCAGCATTGAGGAGGGCTGACAGGAGCAGCTCTCTCTGCAGTCACTTCGCCTCATGTCACTCAGGAAGTAAATATTAAAACCAGCTGAACAGATAATTAAAGTGTGCTGTAGTATTCTAGCACGCTTGGGATGTTCCTATTCTGATAATGCTATAGATAAAATGGGCCACACAGAAAAAAAAAGAAAATAATTGTTAAAATGTGCTTTAATGGCTGCTGTTGAAAGTAGGATTTTTAGATATGATTGCCATTGTTTTTCAGTACTTACAGGAGATGATAAAATGTTGGTACACTTGCTTGTCAAAACCCCTTTTCTTTGATTTACACAGGCATATGCTTTTGGCCTGCAGCTCGCTAAACCTGTTGGATATGGCAGTTTCTTTGAATATTTGATGTGGGTTTGTGGTAGCTGCAGTAGAAAATTTAATTAAGAGGCATAAACTCTACTAATAGATTCAAGATGTCTGTGAATCTTTCTTTCTTCATTGGTTTCCCTTTGCTTTTCTATCAATTTCTTTTGATCTCTACTTCTTGCAACGTCTATAGTTACAATGTTAAAGTTCAGGAAATATTTTTTCCCTATCTGTCCTGTATTTCATCTCTTAGTTTCATCTTGAAGTAATATTGTACATCTTTAATGCTTAAATTTTTGCATTATGATTTACATAATTTTTGTAGCTACAGTAGAATTAATATCAAATTAATCAATATTTTTATTTA
>NW_010176219.1:0-7169 GCF_000695765.1 Mesitornis unicolor
CCATACCATACCATACCATACCATACCATATATCATATCTAGAATATAATCCCACCCATAAAGGATTGCATAGATTTCGTTGTAAATTATATTTGTGTTAGTACAGTGTTACTCACCTGCAGTCACTTTTGTCACCTGAGAAATGAATTGAGCTAAACCACGGGATCACAGAACGATTTGGGTTTGCAGGGATTTAATCTCCTTCAATCCCCTCTCAAAGCAGAACTAACTCTGGAGTTAAATCCAACCTCAAAGTGAGATCGCATTGCTACTTATCCTGTCAGGTCTTGAAAATCTCTAAGGACTGATGTTCTGCCACCTCCTTGAGCAGCCTGCTCCTGCACACAGGCACTCTCCTAGCAAAGAATTTTTCCTCCTAAGTGGAGTTTACTGGCACTGGTTTGTCTCATCCTTTCCTTGATCACCCCCTGTCCTTTCACTGTGCTTCAGCAAGGAAATCGGCCGCTGTCTTTGTAACTCCCTTTTATGTAGTCAAGACTGCTATTTGAACCCCTTTGTCAGTCCTATTTTCTAGTTCTGTTTGCTCTTTCTTGCCTTTAAGCAGGGAGTTGGATCACAGAATCACAGAATCACAGAATCACAGAATGGTTTGGGTTGGAAGGTACCTTAAAGATCATCTGGTTCCAACCCCCCCTGCCATGGGCAGGGACACCTCCCACCAGACCAGGTTACCCAAAGCCCTGTCCAACCTGGGCTTGAACACTTCCAGGCAGGTGGCATCCACAACTTCCCTGGGCAACCTGTGCCAGTGTCTCACCACCATCACAGTAAAGAATTTCTTCCTAATATCTAGTCTAAATCTGCCCTCTTCCAGCTTAAAACCATTGTCCCTCATCCTATCCCTAGGGGAGGTGCTCCAGCCCTCTGATCATCTTTGTGGCCCTCCTCTGGACCCACTCCAAAAGCTTTATGTCCTTTTTTGTGTAGGGGACCCCTGAACTGGACACAACTGGATGTCAAACTTCAGTTGATTCTAAGCATGAGCTAGTGGCCATGAGGTAAAGCTAAGGACAGGCTGTGGGGCTGGGGGAAAGCAAGGTTTTCTCTTCCATACCCACAGCAAGTGGGTATTTCTGCATCCACATCTGAGTGAGCATGGATAGGAGAGAACGCAGCGACATAGTTGTGCAATCTGTGCACACATGGCCAGCTGCAGCAGAAAGTTAAACTTTCTGAGATTCATTTTCAAATGGAAAATTTAAGAATTAATGTACGTTTCAAGAAACAGAAATAAAGATGAAACTACCAGATGGAACTGCCTCAGCACATCCTTGATCTAAGCAATGATATATATATATTTGAATTTATAATTGAGGGCTGTAATTTATAACAGGAGAGTATGTATGAATAGACTATGAATTAATACCTCACTGGCAATCTGACCAGCTTTGTGTAAGGGAAGTGAACTGGTGAATATATACCATATGTTTTGATTGTGTAAGTGGAGGCAGTCTTCAGTGACTGCAGAGCAGTTCTCCTTGTTTACACCAGCTACGAGCAAGCCTCGTGCATATAATTTGCATCTGAATAAATGCAGATGTTAGCATTCTACAAAGCTTGCAGAGTTTCAGGTTACTTTTGTTAAACAAGGCATCTAGCCCACAAGTTTGGATTTGGCAGCATTGCACTGCACTGCTGTTAGAGAAGACATATAGGTTGGGAAGTGAATGTGGCATTTTTGAGCCTTTGGAAAAAACAAATGTTCATATATCCTAACTGTACAAAAAATCTTCCAAGGCAAAGGAAATAAGGAAATGAGAAGGAGGATATATGAAAGGTGAATCAGTGAAATATGACAGGATAATGTGTGTACCTGAAACCTTGCACCTTGCACACCTGCCTTTTGTCAAAATACACAAGTAGCTGCACCACTTACAGCACTGATGTCTTAAGGATGCACTAGTTTACCTAAAGAACGTTGAGTTTTCTTCAAGTTCGTGTTCAGTGTACTTACACCCATCATAGAAAATACTGGGCGTCCTGCAGATACAGACATTGTGTAATGACAGATGCTGTGATAAAATCCTGATTTGTGGTGAATGACTCCAGCAATGTCCCTGCTGTCAGTAGAAGGGCTCACACAAACTAAATCTTGCACACCAAGGAAAGTATTGTTAAGGATCAAACCTTAAGTTACTTAACAGCACTGGCAAGATTTTAAAGCCCATGAGGGCATGCTAATTAGGAATGAGAGAAATAGTTGTTGTCATTATATATTTTATTTCATTAGGACAATATATGGTGTACTAAACTTGGCTGACTTTTACAGCACTGTTTGCAAACAAATCTGGGATAAACAGAAAATGGATGATACTGCTGACAACAATCTAACCAGGCAAATGTCTTTTGTACAAACTAACACGTAAAAAAATTGCTGTTGCTACATTTATACTGCAGCACCCACAAATGTTTTTCTATTTCCATGCAAAGGAAAGTTTGGTGTTTGGCATAAAAAGCAGATAGTGCGTGTCTGATTGTGTGCCAGCTTGAATGACTGATGGGTCAGAACCCCAAGGCTCATTGTAACTTGAGGAGAAAGTAGGTGAAGATACAGCCTGTACCTTCATTATCATGTATATGCTGATCAGGATAGTATCATTGCTTGAAGACTGTATGACTCGTTCTCTGCTGTTTGTTTGCTGTTTCTCATGTTTATATACCAAGAATATGTGTATATGCAATCAACTCAATCATAAAACTCATAAAGAATTGAAATATTATTTTTCGATATATTGTGAGATTAAAATCGTAGTCCTGGTTTTATGAGTCTGCATACAGTGATTAAATAAAAGTTGGTTTACTAAAATCCTAAGGCCCATATGCTGCTGAAGGTTAGAGTAGCTTGGTGGGGTGAATCCTCTGGGTCTTTTGTTCCTTGAACATACTGATCTAAAAAATTATTCTGGAGAAAATAATTATTCCACAATGTGAGAGACCTTGCCACTGACATGTTAACATAACTGAGGGAAAAAAAATCTCTTAAGCAGTCAAGCAATCAACAGATATTTCCGCAATATCATGTGCTTGTCTTCCTGCTTTCTTCTCCATTTTCTGTAAGGTTTGCTCAGCCATTTATGCACTGGAATAAATTCACTGAGCTGGCGAGATTCACTAATGAAGATAAAGACAACCAGATCTGCAAAGCGTTTTATGGTTTCTTGCTGCTTTTCCTGCTATTAGGAGTTCACTTCCAGTCTGAGTTACAGGGTTACAGACAGATCTGAATGCCAAGCAGAGACATGCTGTATTCATTTGGGTTTTTAAATAATTGTACTGTGTCTTTGACTTGGTTGCCTTGGCTGTAGCTCCCTGTGCTGGTAGCCAGCAAACCATGCGATTGGTATAGGTCACTCTCTTTGATCTTCTGCTCAAACTACACCTTATTCTGGCTTTCCATCTAAAGCTAGCTATGCAACCTGGCATCCATGCTCTTTTTTACACTACTTTAAAAGCAGTCACCCCCAACTGAAAAGCTGGCTTCAACAAGGAACATGTCAATCGCTCTTTGCAGCTCTTTTACTTTTTACAGTGCTATGAACCTTTTCCTCCTTCATCTATATTTTACCTCTTCACATTTCATATTCTCAGGACTATATTCTCTGTCCCTGAATAAAAGTCTTTACGCTATGTATTATAATAGTTACACAATTACTTGTAAAAGTAGAAAGTATATCACTGATCTCCCTTTAAGTGGTCAGGTATCCATCCCGGGTTCCTTTAAAACCAAAGCGAATCAAGAGGACCTAATGAGGAGTGATAACATTGCATACACTATGCATGGGAACAGGTATTCCTGCAAAAAGCTCTTGTTGGGGCTTTGGAGGAGCTATATCAAGAGGAACTAAAAGCAGGGTAGTGAAATATTCAGATAGTTCTCCATTCTCTCTTACACAAGAGCAATCATTTGCTCTTTCTCCTCAATTCTGATTCATATCAGAAAGAATAAGACCAATGTCTCTGGGGAGCAGCATAAAATTGTGCCTTCATTATCTAAAAAGAAATAAATATGAGCACAAACTAGGGGATACTGGAACTGTGGCTGCTGTTTGGTGCAATGTAGTATTGAATTCAGGTATAGCATTTCAATGGTGGCTTAGAAAGTTTCTAGAAAAAGTACATATTTTCACTAACAAAGAAACAACCATTTGCAGCATACAGGAAGCCAGTGACTACTGAAGTGGTTCTGCAACGCCCAGAAAAATTATCATATCCAAACACCCCATGCCCTGTTAATGTGGCAGTGCAGCTGTTTTACTGCAGTTTTTTAGCACAGAAGCAGGCACTTGAAACTTTTTGATTTAATTCCTTATTCTGTGTCACAATTTTTGACTGAACTTTTATTTCAATAGACAGTGAACCTGCAAGAATGTAAAAATGCTGAGAGTGCTGTTGTTTTCTCCGGATGTCTCAAGACAAAGATGCTTTTGGGAATTTTTATAGAAAATACACCTAAAACAGTTGTAAATGTGTATACCACATAACAGTACAAAAGTGTTATAGAAACCTATCATCTATCAACCATCATTTACAGGGAAGTCTAATGCTTCCTTATCCTCTTCATAATACCACATCTGAATATAGCCAGTCATGATTACTCCAGCATCAGTAACTTCTTTGTCAACTGAATGTTTCTTGCTCATCACTGAAACATGACAGCTAAATTCAACAATGAAAGCTCTGCTATATAGTCATATAGTTATCAGAACTACTTAGCACATCACTAATTTGAGTAAAGTCCCACAGGTTTAAAATACACTGAACTAGTTCTATAATTCTTTTAACCTCACTAATACAATAGTTCTGTGGAAACCTGAGCTCAGAGTATTGCAGTGGCCAAAAAAAAACCCAACAAACAAATAAAATATAAGGATTTGTTAGGAAAGGAATAGAACAAGAAACAAAAATACATAAGAAAGCTAGTATATGATTCCTTGTTTCATAATCTATGTACTTTGCTATCGCAAGATAAAGGAACATGGGCAATAAGGTTGAACAAAGAAATAGAGCAGCTTTCATACAAGCAAATCTAATTAGGTTGGAAGTCCTTAGCCTACAAAAGAGGAAGCTTAGGAATATGATAAAGATCTGCAAAATAGTGAGTGCCATAGAGAGGGCAGATAGGGATCTATTCAGGTTTTTTTTCAGTACAAGATCAGTCAGATGGTCCCCCTCTACTGTCATCTAGTAGTGGAGAATTTCAAAGCAAACAAAAAAAAGTGATTCTTCATGCAGTAGGTTTTATGAGTGTGGAGCTCTTTGCCAAAAGATGCTCTGTTTGCAAAGCATTTATATTATGTAACAGACAGATTGGACAAGCACTTAGAAAATAAATCTGAGAGCAGCTGGAGGCAAACTGAATATTATGGGTGAAACATCATGCATGCTTACTCCAATCCTCTTTTTCCTTATATCTCGACAGGTGAACAATTCTGGAGACATTATGGGGCTAGATGGATTCTCAAAGCAGTGTGCCTGCTTTTATATGTGATGAAAACTATCACAAAAACTGTGTCTTAGAAGTTCTTACCTGCAGTGATGCTACCATCAAGGAATGTGGGTTTCCCAGTGGTCTGGAATTTAGAGAAAAAGAGGAGGTGCCAATTTGGGATAATATTTTGTGTTTAAACATGTGTGACCAGGAAGTTTTCCACACAGAAATTCTGTAAAGGGATTACTTTTCTTGCAATTCGTTTTGTTGTCTTAAGAGGACCAATTTAGTGCAGAATTCTAGCATAATATGCCTGCGGATATTGACTCATACAGCAGACAGACTTACAGGAGCTCTGAAAATGAGGAATAATGACTAAGTCTTCTACAAACTTTGTAATTAAATTTATCTTACTCTTCTCTGGTAGTTTGATGATGATCCATAAAGCTAGATGAGACATAAAGCTGATCATTTGCCATTATTAAGTACCCCATAATTTATCTAAGGTCTGATCTCGAGAAGTGAAATCACTCCTGTAACATCTGAAGACTTGCGAAATTGCAGGGTTTAGCACTTATCCAAATTGGTGATTAGCAAGTACAGAGATGTTAGCCCTATGGTCCTTGGCAAATTATAAGTAAGTGAAAGTACTGTTTATAGTGGTGCCTACATTTTCCCTCTGGTTTTATAGGGATACAGTATTTTTCAAGCCTCCTCCCAGAACAGTAATGTGCTGACTAAGTCAGAATGATTCAGGTTTCATACCCAATATGTGGATGCATTCTAATAAAACAAAAATCCTGACAATGATTGAATGAAAGTACTGCAGAACTGAGCTCTACGAGATAACTATTAAGTGTAATGCCCTGGCTTAGTATAAGGGATTGAAACATAAAGCAGTTTTTTGTCATGTATCTAATATGTAGACAGGTAAACAGACTCTACTGAATGGCTTAAAGTCGTGGCCTGTGTCAATAAATATTGTGTCTTTTGAGTAAGGAAAAATAAGAACAACCTTTTCTTATACAGCTCATAAAAATGTGTCATGAGCTTCATGAGAGGGAATGTCAGAACAAAGCGCAGAAACCCTCACAGCATAATGGAGATGACTTACTGAACTCTCCTATCATTCAAGGAGAAAAATAATTATATCACTTTTTCCCCTATGTAGTGGCAGATTTTTTCAGTGTGCTTATAAAAGGATGTAATATATCTCTCACATTGGCAGCTCTGAGCATCTTGATTGTAGACAGTGCAGTCAGCAAATTCAGTAGGATGATGTCAGTTCAGACCTGATGAAGTCCGGGTTTGATTTTTGGAGCCTTCGTTATCTATCTGGATCATGGACACAGACATATATTTAACATGACATCTGAATAACTTAAAATGCTCTTCTGGATGAAGCACTGCCATGATGTAGTAAAGTATTAGGAGATGGCTGCAGTTATTAAAAAAATGTACCCTTGTTTAGAAGCCATCTATGGAATCTTTTGACTGCCAAACTACAATCTAAACCTTACAGCCCAAAATCTCTCAGCAAGCCCAGATATGGGCCTAATCATTGCATCCAAGACAGAGCAATGGATGTGGATTTCTGCTGGTGCAGGAGAAGAGGACTTGCCCGTGCGGGCTGGAGAGCAGCCCAGCAGTTTTCCCATCTGACTCAGCACACGTTTCCATGGCAGTCTGGACTCCAGTGGCAGGGAGGCTGGGGGGGGGG